>NW_026614820.1:0-106798 GCF_030052815.1 Hevea brasiliensis | reverse complement strand
CATTATTATCATTAAATTATTATTTTTCATTTAAATATAGAGGGAAATAGTCAAAGATATTTAGAGAATGATATAAATAAAATGAATTATAGATAGAGATATTAAGATTATCATATATATATAAAGATAAATAGAGGGAGAGAGAGATAAAGATGTGGAGAGAGATATATAGAAATGCATAAATCAATATATGTGTTGATTTCAAAATCAACACATATATTGATTTATACATTTCTATATATCATATATATAAAGATAAATAGAGGAAGAGAGAGATAAAGATGTGGAGAGAAATATATAGAAATGCATAAATCAATATGTGTTGATTTATTGATTTATGCATTTCTATATATCTCTCTCCACATCTTTATCTCTCTCCCTCTATTTATTTTTATATATATGATAATCTTAATATATCTATCTATAACTCATTTTATTTCTATCATTCTCTAAATATCTTTGACTATCTCCCTCTATATTTAAATTAAAAGCAATGATTTAATGATGATAATGGTGGTAATATTGTACACGTGGTGATTATAGCGGTGGTGCTGATTTAACTATTGATAGTTGTATATGTGACTATTCTAATAGTAGTGAAGTGTTGTTAATACTATAAAACTAGGTGTATATAAGTAAATGATTTATATATATATATATATATATATCTTATAATTTTAAATTTAAATATTTGTTATATTATAATTTTAAGGAAAAGTGTTAATTAGGGTTTAAAAATACTTCCAATTATTATAGTTTAATATTATATTTTTTAATGAAAAGAATTATAAAGAATCACAAAAGAGAAAAAAAAAGGGACAAATGAAGGGATCGAATCCTAAACCCTCTACCTTATGCTTGGGAGCATGTGCCAATCGGACTATTAGCTCTCATCCGATAAATTTTTGTATACACACACACACACACAAGAGTTATTTCAAAATCAACACATATTGATTTATACATTTCTATATATCTCTCTCCCTCTATTTATCTTTATATATATGATAATCTTAATATCTCTGTCTATAGCTCTTTTTATTTCTATCATTCTCTAAATATCTTTAACTAGCTCCCTCTATATTTAAATTAAAAACAATAATTTAGTGATGATAATCATGGTAATATTGTACACGTGGTGATTGTAGCAGTGATATTGATTTAACGATTAATCGTTGTATAGGTGATTATTCTAATAGTAGTGAAGTGGTGTTAATATTATAAAATTAGGTATATATAAATAAATGATTTATATATATCTTATAATTTTAAATCTAAAAATTTGTTATATTATAATTTTAAGGAAAAATGTTAATTAGGATTTAAAAATACTTACAATCATCATAATTTAATATTATATTTTGGAATGAAAATAATTATAAAGAATCACAAAAGAAAAAAAAAGGGACAAATGGAGGGATCGAACCCTAAAACCTCTATCTTATGCTTGGGAGCATGTGCCAATCGGACTATTAGCCCTCATCCACTTTTTAAATCAACGAAAATATATATATACATATATAAAGAATGTATTGTGTTAGGTGCACTTATAAATGGAAAAAAATGACATTTGACATAAGGAGGGCTCGAACCCTGAACCACGCTGGAATGCGTACTTCTATGCCAGTCGGGCTACTTACCCTCATTTAACATTTTATTGCATGAAATATATATATTATACAAGCTCTAATGTGTATATATATTATTTTTTTCAAAAATATAAATTTTATTTGTCAAAATTATATATCATGTCCAGTAATATTTATTTTTACATTTATATCTAATTCTTCTCTGCAATCTAATTCATTATGCTAGCTCATCACTGCTGCATGTAGTAGCTCATATGTGCATGCATTAATGCAATAGACACACTTCTCGAATCATCAGTTCTTGAATGGTGTGCATGGCTGCAAGCAATAATAGCTTATTGCATGCACACTTTCCTTTGCATGAGCCATTAAATAAGCTACCTCACCAACTCCAAGCTTTGAAATTATTTTTAAGCTGTTTCTTCTCTTTCTTTTAAGGGTATAATAGTAAAACTATATACATTAGTACCATTTGAGCTAGCTCAAATTGAGCTATTTAGCAGTACTCATAGTTCTTATCCGATTTAAAATTTTCAATAAAATTTAATGAGGCTTTGCTTGTCATTAATGTTGGAGTTATTTATTTATTTATTTAAAAATCAAAGATAAAATTCACTGAAGTTCATTGAAGCCACTAAACGGACATATGATAAGAAACAAAGAGCACTTGTCTTAAATAATAGGGCAAGAAGATTTGTTAGAATACATTCCTTAAATATTTTAATTAAAGAATATTAAAAATTGATTTAAATATATATTTTAAAAATTGTATATAATAATTTGAGTTTGGCCCACTTTTAAAGGTATATATTTACCTTTAAATTTAAATATGTGCTTTAATAATTATTTTCTTACTTTATATTATTCACTTATTCCCATAAATTAAATTGCTCATATATTAAATTTGAATTCTAATAATTTTGAGTTTAATGAAAAGTCATTAGATTATATATATATATATATATATAATGAAAATTTTTCTTGGAAATAAAGTTTTCAAAAATAATTTTCTATGAGAAATGTTTTTTTGAACAATTCTTGAATAAAAAATGTCAGGGTTGAAACATTAATTCTATAAAATTTCAAGGATTAAAAAATATTTTATTTAATTAAGTGTAAGAATATCATTTCATATATATTTAACGGAAATGATATTTTTTTTTTATGAAAAGATCAACTCGTTAATGAATTCAAATTATAAAGACTTTTCGAGATACATGGAACTTCGCTCGAAAAAAGAAATATATAGAACAACTTATTAATTATATCAAATTATAGTGATCACGTGTTTTTGAAATGAAAAGATTCCGAGAGTTGAAATTTCTAACAAAACTTGAGTACATGAACCTTACTAAGAAATAATGACTTCTCTTGCAATCTCTTCTGTTTCTAACAACTACATTTGTGTTTTGTTCTTCTCTTTTCTCATCGAAGGTACACTTTTACTACTGGACTTTAGTATCATTAGAAATTTCAATGTAATATCTCTATTTCAATCAGATTGAATATTATTTCTTATGATATTAACAAATTAATTCATAATACCAATTGATCTAAATTAAAAAAAATAATCAATATTTTTTTTCATGAGGATAAAAACTCCAAGCTAAACAATAAATTAAATTATAAAAAAAAATATATTATGCAGATTCCATATGTCCTCAAGTATAAGATTTCCCAATTGATCAACTAATTGGCAGAGAAATTAGTTTTGAGGAACTTCTAGTTTCGTTAACTGATTGATTAGCTATAACACATATCATGCATGCAAAAGAAGAAATTAAATGCTTTATTTTCCTTTCTCTAAAAATTGTGGAGTGCGAGGATGTGATTTTTCTTGCAAAAATAAATGTTAATCCGGTGGACTAAACCAAAGCACTCAAGCTTTCACAATTAGATAGGGCAATGGGGTTCTGTTAACCTATTCTGATGTCAAACTTTCTCATTAATCTCCTTCTTTATATTTTAATTATTATTTAATTTATTGTAATTTATCCAACAAACACGAGAGTAGTATCGCAAAGACTATACCAAAAATGAGCTAAAGAATTTATATATAGCCCAAATCCAATTACTAAAATAATTTAGGTTATTGATTTATTTGAATCAATTGGAGCTGACGTACTGTTACAATTAATGATTAAATTTTATATTTCTAATTTTTTTTTCTCTCCAAAATTGTAGAACGCAAGTTTGAGATTTTCTTCCCAAAATAACAGTGCAATCAATATTCTTCACTGCATGCTAGGAAGTCTTGTATTTTGTATCTTTCAGCAAATGCTCACAAAGCTCACTCTGCCAAAACTTCTTACAACCGTTTGAATATTCTCTCTCAACTTTGCTTTTCAACAGAAGTGGGATTCGCACATTAAATAATTAATTCATCAACACATTTACATAAAACTTATTTTTATTAATAAATTTTTTTATTTAGCAACGATAGAGTCATTTAAACTTAACTTAGAAGGTGCAGAGAAACATCTCTTTAAGCTCAAAATCGTCATGCTCTAATCAAGTGAGAAACACGGGCCAAATAAAATAAATATTTAAATATGTTTTATTGTTTAATTAAACCTAATTAATTAATTGTATACCTATATTATTACCACAAGTATGATTTCTTAAAAATTGTTATTATAAGCTCATATTATACCACTTATAAAATATCGCTCTTGCGTTAATAATAAATAAAGGAGAATATTAATAATATATTAATTAATTAAATTTGTATTTATATTATTTAGTTATTAATGTTTTTTATTTTTATTTTTTTTAGCATTGAAAATAATAGTGTTCATGATTCTTATTCTTTTGAATGAAACAAAAAAAATAATAAGAATTGAAATAAAAAAATATCATAAAAATTAAACAGGATTGGACTAAATTTATTTTATTGTAATGATATAATTCTAATTTTCTATTGATAATTGAATTAAGAATCATATTATACTCAATTATACTGAATACTAAATAAAAAAATAAATAAAATAAAATCAATTTTATAAAATTATTATTTACAATCTTTTTAGAAATATAATATAATTTTAATATGATTAAAATTTAAACACGTAATACATATGTTATATTTATAATAATAAACTATATGCACTATAATATATAAACAACTATGAATGAATTGAAGGACCAACTTTTTGGACTGTAAAAATATTCTTATAAATATTAATAATATAAATTTATATTTTTCTTTCTTAGATTTTATTTTTTTTAAAATTATTTTACAGAATTCTTTTACAAATTTTATTTTAGAATTAGAAATATATATATATATATATATATATATATATATATATATATATATATATATATATATATATATATATTCAAATTTAATTAGAACGTGCAAGATTAAATTTATATTTTAATATATAATATTTATAATTTAAAAAATAAAAATATTTATTAAATAGATTTTAAAATATTTTATATTAGACAATATGACAATATAAAATTTCAAGATATTAATATAATAAAAATAAAAATTTTATAGTAATAATGCACTAGAGTAATAAAAATTTATTTAAAAAATTATTCTATTTTTTAATTTTACAAATAATTTTCTTTCAAATTAATCTAGATATATAATTTTATTATGGAAGTTAAAATTATTTTAAATTATAAAAAATTAAAATAAAATAGATACAAATTAAATATTTTTTAAAAAATAAAATAATAGAGTTTAAATAAATTAAATTCAATGAGATAATATTTTCACCTATTTATATTTTTAAAACTTATTATTATATCTTTTTCATTATATTACACTTAATTTTATAATTAAGTTAATATTACACATAATTTTTATAAAAATATGATAAAATAAAAAATTTAAATTGATAGATATTTTTATTTATATATATAAAATTAAAATGACATTAAAATTAATACTTTAATTTAAATAATTAAATATAATATTTATAATAGTATGATAATATTATATAATATATATATAATTAATAGTAAATTATATAAAAAAATAAATTATAATTTTTTATAACAAATATAATAATGTATATGTAAAAAAAAAATTAGTTAATAAATAATAGTGCATTGACTTAATTATGATATAAATTTACTAATAAATTTTAATGGAGGACTAAAAATATAAATGGATATGTACCATTCATATACAAAATATATATATACTACCATATATCTTATGTCTTATTCAATATTGACTTATTCAGACAAAAAATTTCCTAAATTCGCATGTATATATAAAAGAAAAACTTACTTAGGCTTGATCCATTATGATTTCAAAATATAAATATGTGAGTTTTATTATATATTTTATATGTTGAATGTACTGTTAACATAATTACAGCAATTAGCATGATTATAGGAGATTTGTGTAGCATAATTACAGCAATTAGCATGATTATAGGAGATTTGTGTAGCATAATTATAGCAATTATTATTCTTGTCTAAATTAGTTCATATTCTCATGTATAAATAGATGTAATATCTCTGTAAATGAGACACAGAAAAATATACAATCCTTTCCTTCATTACTTGTATTCTTTCTTCTAACATGTACAATGAATCTAGTCTAAATAAGAATAATTTTCTTTTGTAAATTTCAATGCTATTTTTTTTTCTTTTGTAAATTTATTGGAAAAATTATTCTTCAAAGTAAGTTTTTCTAGGAAATAAAATTTTCTCAATTTTCTTGTGAAAAATTATTTTCTTGAAAATTTTATTTTGGACTTAATTTTTTAAAAATAATTTTCTATGAGAAATGTTTTTTCAAACCATTACTGAAGAAAAGATGTAAGGGTTCAAACATTAATTCTATAAAATTTCAAGAATTAAAAAATAATTTTTTTAATTAAGTGTAAGAATATCATTTATTATATATTTAACGGAGAAGATATTTTTTTTGGATGAAAAGACCAACTCATTAATGAATTCAAATTATAAAAACTTACTCATTCCAATCTCAAGATACATGAAACTTCACTAAAAAAAAATACATGAAGCAACTCATTAATTTTATCAAATTATATTAAAAAATTGTAATAAACTCTTTATTCTTTTTTTAAAGAATGTCGATATCTACTTATTATATTATAACTTTGATTGCGTTATACTCAACATGGCCTTAGTGCCATTGGATTTCCTATTAATAATAAATATTTTGCTTATCCCAATACATATATATATATAGTCCAAAGACTTGTTAATCCACACATGCTGGTTTCTAGATTACAAAAGCCTTGAAAAATATCTTCAATGCATGCTAGGAAGTCTATCTTGTATTTTTGTCTCTTTCAGCAAATGCATATCAATTTCAACTCGCTCTGCCTACCACCTTTTGAAAATTCTCTCAACTTTGTTTGCCAACAAAAGTGGGATTCTTTCCTAGGCATTTCCACAATTTTTTTTTTTAAGAGATGACAGAGTCCTTTTAAATTAATTGAGAAGGTGCGAAGAAATATCTTTATTTTCCAGTCTCCAATTTTTATTAAGGCAGATATTATTTAGCTGCTTCAACTCAAAAGGCTCTCAAGAGAAAGACTACAAAAAAGAGCAAAAATGAGTGTGAAATTAGTGTGTGGAGTCAGTTTCACTTTGGCGCTAATGCTAACTATTCAGTTGGCAATAGCAAAGGCACCTATTGCAAAGCCCAACTGTACAGACCATTGCGGAAATATAAGAATTCCGTACCCATTCGGAATGGGCAATAGGGATTGTTATTTCAACGAATCGTTTGAGATTGAATGCAAAGAAAGTAGAGCTTTTATAAGTAAAATAAAAATGGAGCTCTCAATATTTCTATAGAAGGCTGGGCTAACGTCAAAAGTCCAATCATATCCTCCAATTGCTCCGACAGGGAGACCAATCTGCCTTTCAATTTGACGGGAAGTCCTTTCTTTATTTCCGACGAGAACGTATTCACTGCAGTAGGTTGCAACACCCGTGCTTTAATGATCGATGAACCTCTCCAACGCCTTGGGTGTGAGTCCAAATGCCTTGGCCAGAAGAAGGATGTTGATTGGCGACAAATGCTTCCTAATTTCATAGAAGAGGTTTCTAGTGGTAATTACTGGATACTGAACGATTATTGTAATGGTACCGATTGCTGTCAGGTTACAATACCTTCATCACTTCAGGTTTTCGATCCAAAATTACAGGCCATAGATGATAATCAAAGCACAGATGGTTGCCAGCTGGCATTTCTAGCAGGAACATATGAAGTAGATTCCTGGAGAGAAAAGGATCGCAATGTCCAGTTTCCGATGGTGCTAGATTGGGTAATCAATTCTACCCTAAGGGAAGATTATCTAAGGACGATGAATTCCAGCCAAAGGAAAGGTGTTGTCCCGAAAACCTTTTATTGCTACTACTACGGTTCTTCTTCTTCTTCTAATAAGCCAATATTCCGTTGTTCTTGCAAACGTGGGTACGAGGGCAATCCTTACCTTGAGTGCACAGGTAAATTTAATGCGCTGTTGTTTTACTTTTTACTGCTATTACAGTGCTACCAATTAATATATTTATTCGTCATCTATTTATTCAAAATTAACACATGTTAGATATCATTTATTTTATCAAATATCATGTGTCATTAATGAGTAATTTTAAAAAATAGTTGAAAATAATAATTACAAAAAATTTATAAAGATATAAATTTAATTAAAGATATAAATTTAATTATTATAAAATCAAATAAAAATTTTATTTGATTCTTATTAAAAGTAAATTAAAATTATTATTATAGTAAATTTATAAAAGTATATAAAATTACATTGATAAATTTAAAATTGTTATTATAAAAAACGTGGATCTATTATTTTAGAGCTTAAAATCTACTAAAGGCGAACTTAATTATTTGAGAATTCAAGTGAATGAATATATATAGGTAGATGAAAACTCGAGAACTTCTCACTCCCTTTATTTTAAAAGGTAAAAAAAAACCAATTAGATTACTCCCTGGTTAGCAATTGAAATCTTTTAATTAGTAGTTATTAATATATTATTATCCATCTACCAATAACTAGAATAGTACTAATCTTTTTTATTCACTTATTCTTTTCATTTTCACTTTGTTATATTAGATATTGATGAATGCAAAGAGCAAAAGCATCATTGCAAGGGAATAACAAAATGTGTGAATACTTCGGGATCATTTAAATGTGTACCTGATGCAAAATGGATTATATTATTGGTAAGTCTTCTTTTGCTCAATAATATCATTAATCAATCATGCAAAGAGCTATAATACTTTTTACCATTTTTATGAACTAAAAAAATTTTAAGTAAGTTTAATTAGTCTATATCATATTATCCTTAATGAAATTATTTTTTATTAATATAATTATAAATAGATATATAATTTAATTACTTTGAAAATTTTTGAATTACAAATAATATGAGTTAATATAATCATAAACAATTATGAGATTTATTATTTCTTAATTTCTATTGATGAATCCATAAATGAGTTTTTTTTTTAAATCTATAAATGAGGTTGCCTAATGATATCTCTAAGTTACATATATTGACTTTCTTAAGTTAGTAAGTTTAGACAAGGTAATTTTTTTTTTTTTAACTTCTATTGACTTTGTTAAGTTAGTAAGTAATCGTTCTCATATGTGTTTCACTTTTTTTCTTTTGAGTTATTTAGTGCGTAGGGGGGATTATTGGAGTATTGGTAATAGTCTTTGGTACTCGGATATTGTGCAAGCATGTGAAGAAAAGAAGGAAAATCGAACTCAGAAAAAAGTTCTTCAAAAGGAATGGTGGTTGCTTTTACAACAACAACTAACTTCAAGTGATGGTAGTGTTCAGAAAACAAAAATATTTACATCAAAGGAGTTGGAAAAAGCCACTGATCATTTCAATGATGACAGAATACTTGGTCAAGGAGGTCAGGGTACAGTGTACAAGGGAATGCTAGCAGATGGAAGAATTGTTGCTGTCAAAATGTCCAAATCAGTTGATGAGGAAAATCTACAAGAATTTATTAATGAAGTTGTGATTCTTTCTCAAATCAATCACAGGAATATTGTCAGGCTTTTGGGATGCTGCTTGGAAACAGAAGTTCCCTTGCTAGTCTATGAATTCATACCCAATGGATCTCTTTTTCAATATCTCCATGACCAAAATGAGGCGTCTTCTTTACCATGGGAAATGAGAGTACGGATTGCGAGTGAAATTGCTGCGGCACTTGCATATTTGCACTCAGCAGCTTCTATTCCAATTTACCATCGTGACATTAAATCTACAAATATACTCTTAGATGAGAAACACAAAGGAAAAGTATCAGATTTTGGAACTTCAAGATCAATTGCGAATGATCAAACTCATTTGACAACTCATGTGCATGGCACTTTTGGTTATTTGGATCCAGAGTACTTCCAATCTAGCCAATTTACAGATAAGAGTGATGTTTATAGCTTTGGAGTAGTTCTAATGGAGCTTTTAAGTGGACAAAAGGCAATTTGTTCAAGTAGCTCACAAGAAACCATGAGTCTTGCCACACATTTCATTCTTTTGATGGAAGAGAACAGACTTCATGACACTGTTGATGTGTGCATTATGGAGGATTGTCATGAAGAAGAAATTGTTGCAGTAGCTAATCTAGCTCTAAGATGCTTAAATTTGAATGGAAAAAAACGACCTACAATGAAAGAAGTTGCAATAGAGTTGGAAAGGATTCGAGCATCACCAAGTAATAAATTACATGTTCAACAAAATACTGAAGAGACTGAAAAGACCATGGCTGCTGAAGTAATTATATTGCAGATGGATGATGTTCCTACTTCAATTACTTGTGATTTTAACAGCTAATGTTGAAGTTGTAATAATAGATCTTTGAACCATCTATTGCTTTATAAGAAAGTTATTGAAGAAACTCTAGAACATGCAATAATAATATTAGTTCTTGCTTTATAGAATATGTAATAATATTGATTAGTAGGACCTGATGATCAAGAAGGCTATGTGTATTTCTATTAAAGTATATGTTTCATTTTGTTTCTTAGACTGGTCCATTACCATTGCCTTCTATTCTTTTTTATGTGAAGGTTGTTGAAGAACTAATTAAAGAAAAATCTAATTAAAGAACCTCTACAATATCTTGTTTTAAATAAATTGCACCTAAATTTAATTCATAATAACTTTAAGATGTAATATATATAATGAGATATATATTTATAAAATAAATTAGACTTGTATATTTATGTTTTTGAAAAGAAAAGATTTCGAGAGTTATCATGTCAACCAAATTTGAGTGCATTAACCTGAATAAGAATTAATGGCTTCTCTAGCAATTTCTTGTGTTTCTAACGGCTAAATTTGTTTTTCTTTCTTTTTTATCTTTTTCCTCATCCAAGGTACAGGGACTTTTATCACTGACATTAGTATTACTAGAAGCCTCAATACCATTTCTCTATTTTAATCGGATTGAATATTATTTTTTATGATATTTAAAAAATTAATTCATAATATCAATTGATATAAATAAAAAAATCAATATTATTTTTTTTTTCATGAGATAAAAACTCCAAGCTAAGCAATAAATATAATTATAAAAATAAAATACTATGCACACTAATATTATGTAGATTTCATATAAAAAAATAAGGCTAAATGATTAAAAAAAATTCAAACCTTTATAAGTTTTTTCTATTTTAGTAAAATCATTTAATTTTATGCATTTAATCTCAAATTTTCATATTTATTTTAATTTTAACTATTAGTTTCATTAGATTAAAAATAATTTAAATATTTACTAACATTATTAATATTAGTCAATTATTTTAATTTTTTTATTTTAGTAATTATTCTCAAATAAATCAAATAAAAATATTGTTTTATTGAATCAAGTACTAATTATTTTAAAAGTAATAATTAGATTTATTTTTTATATTATTTATTAATATTTTATGTCTAAACATTTGAATTTTTTTAATTAGTTAAGCCTTAAATTCGAGATAAAATTATGAGAAAGATGTGAATTAAAAGTACAATATAAAGAGAGAGAAAAAAAATTAAAATTAAGTTAATAATATTAGATATATTATTCAATTATTATATTTTTCATCAACAGGAAGTTTGTTAAAATTAATAAAAAAATATTAAAATCATAGAACAAATGAATAAAATTAAATAGATTAGCTAAATTTTACAATATATAAATTAAAAAATTTGAATAATTTGTCAATTAATGAATTTAATTGTTTAATTAAATTTATCAATAAAATTGAATACAATATGACAAGTTTATAATTAAATTGATAAAATTAAAATATTTATTAAAAATTATAATTAACATGAAGATTTAGATATTTTTTTGCAATTTAAAAAAAATAACAATAATAATAGAACGAAAAGTTATGTGGAGAAAGTCTTAAAGAAAATATTTCCTACAAACACTTAAGAATTTTCCTTTAACTACTCAACTAATACAATGTCAAGTAACTTATTGATGCATACATTTTATATTATCATTTAGATATCATTTTTTCACATAATTTACCCTTGTTTATAGCAATTACTGTAGATATTAGCATATATTTAGTTAATTTCGTCTTTTTACACTTCTTAGTTTAATTTTTGAAACTTGTTTGTTTTGTAGGTTAAATTTGGAGAATTTTGGGGTATTTTGATCAGAGCAGCCATTTAGAAGAAATTAGAGTTGAATTGCAAAATTTTGAAGTTGAGTTAAATAAACAAAAAGTTGCACAACCTATGACACAGGTTGTGTCGTTGTCAGATATAAAGTTTTTCTCGGGCAGAAAGTTACACAATTTGCAACACAAGGCGCAACACAACCGACTCAGCTTGTGACGTTTTAATGAAAATTTGCTGATGTGGCACTTTCGTCCCTCTAATTTAATACATTATTTTCTCTAGAATTTTCTGTCTTTTTAACCCATTCTAGGGCAGACCTTTGCACCATATATAAACACCTTTTTCTCTTTCTTTCCATAAGGAGAAAAATAGAGAAATTTTGCAAGAGAGAGAGAGAGGAAGAGGAGCACGTGAGATCGGTTTTTGGCAGCAGTAGAGGACGCCTTCTGCAACACTCCAGCAGCAGATTCTTCATCATTTTACTGGGTTCTTCTTTCCTTTAGCTTAGATTTTCATTATTTCTTCATTTTTATACTTGGGTTTGTCTTGAAACAATGATTTGTGAGTAGATCCTTGAGATTCTAGAGATGGGTTTGTAAATATTGCTTTGTATTGTGGTTTTTGGACTGATTTAGTCATTTAAATGAGATTTGCTGTATTTTGATTTATTGCTTGTGAGTTTGTTGTCTTGCTTGATGAATGGGTCCTCATTAAGTTAAGTTTTAATCCTTAATAGATGAACTGAAAAGTGAATGTTTGGGATAGATAATCTTGCAATAAACTTAGTTTTCTTGGTGTTAAAGATAAGCTAAGAGGATTAAGGGGACTTTCAACATCAATTAGAGCTTTAATTGGATTTTTTTCAGGTTTGAAATACCATGAAAACAGGGTTTGATTTGATGAATAACAACTTTGAAATGCTTGAAAAAGGTTTCAAAGCACTAAGAATTGATTTGATTTCCCTCAAAATTGCAATTCTCATGTGTTTGACTGAATTGGGGATAAACCACATGCAAACAATATTGAAAACTCTATCTCTAGAATCACTTTAATTTTTATTGAATTTAGATTTAATTCCTCCCAATTTCATAATTTGCAATTTCAATTTAAATTTTGGTAATCTAGTTTAATTAATTTAGTTAATTGTTTGATTTACCTTAAATTCCTCAAATACCAATTTTAATTTTAAATTTCATTTTTAATATCTTTAAATTTTACCACTCTAATTAGCTTATTCTTTTAATTCCAATTTAAGCATAATTCCCTGTGGGAACTATATTTTTAAAATTATACTATAGTAATCCGTGCACTTGCGGAAGCTATTTCACAGCTAACATCAAGTTTTTGGCGCCATTGCCGGGGAATTATTTGGTTTTAAGTTGGATTTTAATTGTCTAAGCTGATTAGAATTTTTATTTTCTTTTATTTTCACTGCTGTTCCTTGTGTTTTTCAGGTAATTTTCTTGTTTATGAGACGATCGAAAAGCACAAGTGATACTCAATTGTTGTTCAACCCTAAAATTGAAAAATTCTATCGAGCCAACAAAAAGGAATCTAAGAGGAGAAAGGAAGCAGAAAAAGAAGAACAACAAGGGTTTAACCAAGAGGAGAAAATTAAAAATATAGAGAATCAAAATAGAGCTATTGGTGGAAATAATGGAGGAAATGAGCAAAACAAGCAGAATGAAGTTGTTAATCAAAATGATCCTCAGAGAAGATCTATGTTAGATTATGCTTTTCCTAGATGTGCAAATGTGAGAGATAATAGTCCTATCATTGGAGCTAATCAATTTGAGTTAAAGACTGGTCTCATTCAAATGGTTCAGAATTCACAATTTGGAGGTAGTCCACTTGAAAATCCTCATTCTCATTTGAAGAAATTTTTGATGATATGTGGCACTCAAAGACAGCCTAGAGTTTCAGATGAAGTGATTCGGTTGACCTTATTCCCATTCTCTCTTCGGGATTTAGCATTAGAGTGGTATGACTCACTTCCACTCATTTGAGGAATTTGATGGTAGCTTTTAAACCAAGGGATGATGAAATTTTGTATGAATCTTGGATGAGATTTAAGGAGCTTGAAAGGCAGTGTCCTCATCATAAAATACCCAAATGGATGATTGTTCAGAATTTCTACACTAGAGTTACTCCAGCCATAAGAAATACAATTGATTCACAAGTAGGAGGAGATTTCATGAGAATGACAAGCGAAGAATGCTACGATCTATTAGAGAAGATTGCTCATAACACCCATTTATGGGGAAATCCTAGAGCAATTGAGCCAAAGAAGGCTGGGATCTATGAACTTGACTCAGTTAGCTACATGAATGCAAGATTTGATCAGTTGACTCAGCTACTTAGTTATTTTTGCACAAAGGCAACAACCTCAACTCCTACAACTATGCAACAAGTTGCCTACGCAGATGGAACCCAAAGTTGTGGAGTTTATTACTCTTCTTATGGTAATGATTATTTACAAGAACAAGCTGCTTATGCAGGAGGTTATCAACAGAAACCTATGGGAAATTCTTACTCTAATGTGAACAACTCAACATGGAGACCACAAGCAACTTTTGGTCAACAAGGTCAAAGCTCAAACTATGCTCATAACCAGCAGTATATGCAGCAGAATAAGCCTCAGTTTTAGCCTCAATTTCAGCCCACAAGGCAGCCACAATCTCGTTATTAACCAAGAGCACAACAATCCCTTTCACCTCATGAACCAAAGCCAACCTTGGAAAGCATGATGGAGAAATTTTTTGCTGAACAAAGCAAGATGAATAGCAAATTGGAGGAAGAAATGCAACACATGAGACAAACCATGGATCAATTACAAGCCCACAACCGTATGTTGGAGACTCAATTGGCTCAACAAGCAAGCTCATCAGGATCTAAATCCTATGGCAAACTACCTAGCCAACCACAGAACCCTCATGAACAATGTAAGGTTGTGACCTTGAGAAGTGGTAAGAAAGTTGGTCAAGAGAGTGAAAACAAGAAAAAAGAAAAAGAGAGCACAAAAGAAGAAAAATCAGTTGAGAGCAAGAAAAATAAAAAAGAAGAAGAAAGTAAAAGTGAGCAAGATGAGGGAGAGAAACCATACATTTCACCTGAACCTTATAAGCCCACCCTTCCCTACCCTCAAAGATTCATCAAGCAGAAGCTAGACAAATAATTTGGAAAATTTCTTGAAGTGCTAAAGAAGTTGTATATCAATGTGCCATTCACTGAGGCACTATCCCAAATGTCAAGTTATGCCAAGTTCTTAAAGGAGATTCTTACCCACAAGAGAAGGCTAGAGGATTATGACACCATCAACTTAGGAGCGCAATGCAGTGCTATAATTCAAAAGAAGTTACCTCCCAAACTTAAAGATCCGAGTGTGTTTTCCATTCCTTGTCATATAGGTAATAATTGTGTGGCAAATGCCTTATGTGACCTTGGAGCTAGTGTCAGCCTAATGCCTCTTTCAATATATGAGAAGCTAAATATGGGAGAGTTGAAGCCCACAAATATGTATCTTTCATTGGCTGACCGTTCAATTAAATATCCAGAAGGCATTCTAGAAAATGTGCCTATCAAGGTTGGAAAATTCTACATTCTAGTGGACTTTGTCATTTTAGATATGGAAGAAGACACAAAAATTTCTATCTTGTTGGGAAGACCATTTTTTGCAACAGCTGGTGCTTTAATTGATGTAAAGGGTGAGAAATTAACACTTAGAGTGGGAGATGATCAAATGATATTCAACATCAATCCAGCCATGAAAAGGAAACATGAAGAAGTTGAGTCTTGTTTGCAAGTAGACATTATTGATGAGATTGTTCAAAAGCATTTCAGAAAAAGCTATCCACAAGACCCTCTTGAAAATTGATTAGTCCATGGTGGGAGCATTGATGATGACAATCCTCATATAGTTGCTTTTGCACAATACTTGGAGAGCTCTCCACCACATCCTGAAGCTACAATTTTTCAGCTTGAAGAAGTGCAAACTTTGGAGATTAAACCACCATCATTAAAGGTAGAGGATGCCCCAAAGGTAGATCTTAAACCTCTTCCTTCCAACCTCAGGTATGCTTTTCTTGGACCCAATGGAACATTTCCTGTTATAATTAATGCAGCTTTGACTAATATTGAGATTGACAAATTGTTGAGAGTTTTAAGGGAATATAGGAGAGTTTTGGGTCATGCAATTGATGATATAAAGGGAATTAGTCCAACAGTCTGTATGCATAGAATTTTCCTATAGCCAAAAAGTAGACCTTCTATTGAACACCAAAGAAGATTGAATCCTATTATGAAGGATATTGTGGAAAAGGAAATCCTGAAATTACTAGTTGCTGGAATTATTTAACCTATTTTTGACAGTGAGTGGGTTAGTCCTTTGCATATTGTACCAAAAAAAGGTGGGGTGACAGTTGTTAAAAATGAGAGTAATGAATCGATACCCACTAGAACTGTTACAGGGTGGAGAATGTGCATAGACTAGAGGAAGTTGAACAATGCTACAAGAAAAGACCATTTTCCCTTTCTTTTTATGGATCAAATGTTAGAGAGATTAGCCAAGCATTCTTACTTTTGTTACTTAGATGGATATTCTGGTTTCTTTCAAATTCCAATCCATCCTGATGACCAAGAAAAAACTACCTTTACCTGTTCCTATGGCACCTTTGCCTATCAAAGGATGCCATTTGGATTGTGTAATGTGCCTGCCACCTTTCAAAGGTGCATGATGGCCATTTTTTCTAATTTTATTGAAGAAATTATGGAGATCTTCATGGATGACTTTTCAGTATATGGCACTAATTTTGATTCATGCTTGACTAATTTGTCTAAAATTTTGTAGAGGTGTGTTGATAATGATCTGGTGTTGAATTGGGAGAAATGCCACTTTATGGTCCAAGAGGGGATCATCTTAGGGCATTTGATCTCAAACAGGGGAATAGAAGTAGATAGAGCCAAAATAGAAATTATTGAAAAAATGCCCCCTCCAACCACTGTCAAAGGAGTGCGGAGTTTTCTTGGAGATGCTGGATTTTACCGGTAATTTATTCAGGATTTTTCTAAAATTACTAAACCCTTAACAAATCTTTTGAAGCATGATGTTAAATTTGATTTTTAATCAAAATTGTATGGTTGCTTTTTGCAGGTTAAAGACGGTAATAACAACAGCTCCTATCATGCAACCCCTGAATTGGACTTTGCCATTCGAAATCATTTATGATGCAAGCGAGTTTTTTGTTGGAGCTGTCCTTGGCCAGTGAAAAGATAGAAAACCTTATGCAATTTACTATGCAAGCTGAACCCTTGATGAAGCTCAAGTTAATTATGCTACAACTGAAAAGGAGTTCCATACGGTAGTATTTGCACTCAATAAGTTTCGTTCTTATTTGGTCAACTCAAAGGTAATTTTTTTTCTCTGATCATACATCAATAAGGTATTTAATGAGCAAGAAAGAAGCTAAATCTAGGTTGATTAGATGGATTTTGTTACTTCAAGAGTTTGATTTAGAAAGAAGAGATAAAAAAGGTGTTGAGAATGTGGTGGCTGATCACCTTTCTAGGATAAAAACTGAAAATAAAGATGATGATATTGTGTGAATTGATGACTTTTTTTATGAATGAGCAGCTGTATGTGTTGAAATCTGCACTTCCATGGTTTGCTGAAATTGTGAATTATTTGTCTTGTGGTGTCTTGCCACCTGATTTATCTTGGCAGCAAAAGAAAAGATTCTTGCATGATGTTAAATTTTATTCTTGGGAAGAGCCTCTTTTGTTTAGGAGATGTAGTGATGGAATAATTAGGAGATGTATACCAAAGGAAGAAATAAATGATGTTATTTACCATTGCCATTCCTCTGAATATGGTGGTTATTATAGTGTCTCAAAAACTATTTAAAAAGTCTTGACATTAGGTTTCTATTGGTCTAATATGTTTAAACATGTGAGAGACTTTGTAAGCAAGTGTGATAGGTGTCAAAGGGTAGGCAATATTTTCAAGAGAGATGAGATGCCCCAACAGTCCATATTAGAAGTTGAATTGTTTGATGTGTGGGGAATTGATTTCATAGGGCTATTTCCATCCTCATATGGGAATAAATATATCTTGGTAGGGGTGGAATATGTATCTAAATGGGTAGAAGCTATTGCTACACCTACCAATGATGCAAAAGTTGTAGTGAAATTTTTGAAAAAATTTGTTTTGACCAGATTTGGTGCCCCACATGCCATAATCAGTGATGGTGGTGGCCATTTTTGCAATCACCAATTTGAAAAATTGATGAGAAAGTATGGGGTAAAGCATAGGATTGCCACACCATATCACTCTCAAACAAATAGCCAAGTAGAAATCACAAATAGAGAACTTAAGCAAATATTGGAGAAAACTGTTAGCAAGTCTAGAAAAGATTGGTCCCTTAAGTTATATGACACTCTTTGGGCATATAGAACAACCTTTAAAACCCCCATAGGAACTACACCTTATAGGTTAGTTTTTGAGAAATCATGCCATTTGCCCATAGAGTTAGAACATAAAGCTTATTGGGCCATAAGAGCAATCAATTTTAATTTACAAGCTGCTGGATAAAAAAGATTTTTGCAACTTAATGAGTCAAAAGAATTGAGACTTGATGCTTATGAAAATACTAGGATCTATAAATAAAGAACTAAAACATAGCATGATAAGCATATCAAGAAAAAAGACTTTAAAAAAGGAGATTTGGTGCTCTTATTCAATTCAAGGTTGAAATTTTTTCCAGGAAAATTAAAATCAAGGTGGTCAGGACCATTTAAAGTTGTGAAAGTTTTCCCTCATGGTGCTGTGAAAATTTTTGGTGAAAAATATGGTAATTTCAAAGTAAATGGGCAAAGGTTGGGACATTATTCAGTTGGTGAGCCAATTGAGAAGATAGCAACCTGCTATCTCTCTCATTCTCCATGAAATTTTGGTTTATTAAGGTCAAGCTAAAGACCTAAACTTAGCATTTTTGGGCATAACCTACAATTTTTCTTTGATTTTTTATTTCTTTCATATATTTGTTTTAAGTTATGCTATACTCTTTATTCAGAATTTGAAATTATTCTAATTTTCTTGTGTAAATGGGATACAATTCATTGCAAGCAAATGAGCTTTAGTCATTTTGTTTTAGTTCTAGTTTTAAATTGCAGCTTTAAATTTTATTTTTAAATTTGTTCCTTTGTACTTTTCATTTTTCTAAGGCTGAATATTTGCTGGTTGGTTTTGCAGGACTCATTGCTCTTTTTGTTGATCTTGAGAAGAAGTTTTTCTAAACTTTGTCATCTTGGTTTAAAAAGAAAATTATTTGAATGTGGATGTGTGAATTGGTGCTTTGTAAATTTTTAATGAGTGTTTGATGAATACAGCAGGTTGAGCAATTAGAACTCATGTCATGAAGGTCTGATCACTTGAAATTTAATTTGTTTTAATTTTTCAGGTACTGTGTAATTTTTTTAAATTTGGATAGAAAGTTACACAACCTGCAATACAACCAATTTTGGTTGTGTCATAGCTTGTGTTCGCTGGACACCAATTTGGATAGAAAGTTCCACAACCTGCGGCACAATCGATTTTGGCTTATGTCACAGCTTATGTTCACGGGGTGCAAATTTGGACAGAAAGTTGCATAACTTCCAGCACAACTTACATCCCTGTGTTGTAACTTGTGTCGTTTATTGGGTTTTGCAGGTTAACAACCCAATTCACCAGAATGGACCCGCGTCCAAACCCTTCAGCCCACCTGATTTCTAAGCCCTTTTCACCTTTCATTTTAAGGCCCTACCCATATTTACCAAAATAAAGCCCACCCATTTTATATTTTAAAATCCACAAACACATTTATTTTTTAGCCCAAAAGCCCACTAACCCATGTTTATTTCAAAAAAAATAAAAACCCAAAACCCACTAACTAACTAACTCTAGCCCATAGCCCGTAGCCCATTTCACCAAACCCATGCCCAAAAGCCCATTATCATTTTCTTTTTACCAAAAGCCTACACCTAATTAACAAAGCCCAAAGCCCATAATCCATATCCAAAACCCCTCAATTTTAATCCCTAACCCAAACCCATACCCGACACCCATAATCCCTACTACCTCCTTCTTTCTCTCGCCATAGTCCCCGATGATGTGGCCCAACCGCAAGTGCACGGGTCTTACAAGTAATATAGAAAAGATATCGTTCCCACGAGGAGTTTTGTTAATGATTGAATTTTTGATATAAAAAGTTGACTAAATTGAACTATTTTTGAAATTAAAGCAATGAATTGATGGGTATTGGAGTATGAAATCTATATGTGCAAAATCAATAATCTATTCAACTATGTAATGATTTAACTAAAATTGCATCAAATTAAAATAGGCAAATTCAAATATGGCAATATTTAAAATGGCAAGTAATTAAATTCGACTAGAAATTAACAATGATAAAAGGTGATTCCGGAGTTCTGGATTTCATATTCAAGCTATTTTAAAATTTTTAAATTGGTTATCCAATCTTGTGGAACTTACGGGTTTTAAGGAGATTAATTCTTAAATCCTTTGAATACCCTTTCGAGTGAGACAAAGAGTGCCTTAATCAATCTAATCCTACTTTCGTGGACTTAGAGTTAATTAAGACCCATTAAGTTCTTTAATTAATCTGTGAATCCTCTTAATCCTTAGTCTATTTCTAGATCTAAGTTAATTAAGTCCAATTTCTTGATTATCTATCACAAGGCCTTCTCCTTTCGGTGCCTCAACCATGGATTAAGAACATCACTTAATGGGATCCTACACTAAGCATGTCATTAAGCACACAAGAAATGAATAAAACTCATTAAGACCAAAAAATATGGATTACCCAATCAAAATCCACAAAATATCTCAAATATTACATCCCTTACTCCAGAATCTAAGTAAAACTACTCACTATCCATAATGTTTACAAGATATTCTGAGTTTATAAGGAAATAAAGCTTTAATCTAAGTTAAGAAACAAGAAACTAAACACTAGAAAGGTAGGAAAAATGTAAGAAAAGAAAGAAATCTCCAAATCTGGTTGAAAATGGTGTGGGAGGTATTGTGACTCTTCAGCTGCTGCCTGCACCTTTCCCTTTTCTTCCTCTCCTTTTTCCTTCTTTCCTCTTCTAAAATGGGAAATGGGGCTATTTATAGCATTTTCTGATATGGAGCCCTAAAATGGTGTGTTTTAGGAGGGATTTTACGAGGAATCTTCCACTTTCATTAATGATATCTTTGTGGGACTGCATAAGTGGACTGCATAAGTCATGCAGTCCCTTATGCAGTTTTTGGCTGGTTTCTGGTTCACTTATGCGAAACTGCATGACTAGGCGCATAGGTTATGCACAATTCTATGAGATTGCATAAGGGAGGCGTGAATCTGCATAAGCTATGCACTCTCCTTATGCACAATTCGGCAGGTGTTGGAACAGTGTTTATTCTCCTTATGCAGATCTGCATAGCTTATGCGGCAAGTTATGCGCAATTTGGCCAATGCATATTTCAACTTGAAAACTTGTTTTTGACATCTTTGGCTGTAGAAGTCACTCCTCAATGGCAAAATTTCTTTTCAGTCCTTCAAAAACACCATTTTTCCTACAAAACAAAGTAAAAATTACAAATTAATCCAAAATTGACAATTATGAAAAACTAACTAAATAATTAATGAAATTAGCTAAAAGTGACTAATAATCAAATAAAATGGCTATGAAATTAAACCTAAATGATTATGCAAAATGTATGCATCAAATACCCCCAAACTCAAGCTTTTGCTTGTCCTCAAGCAAACTTTAAAATGTGATGCAAAATTTTTAGGGGTGCCTTATCCAAAGAGCTATGAAAATCACCTATTAAAGTAACTTAACACCCCTTTAGCCATACCAAAAATCCATATACCCATCCTTCAAAATGCAAAGAATTTAGTGCTTATCCAAGCTTTCACCGCTTAGCCATCAAGTCAATTATCATTCAAAATTCCCAAACCAACCAATCAAAAGAGAGAGTCATGCTCAAAAGGAATTCTAGGACAATCAATAGTCAAAGTGTCTCTATATGGAATGATGGAATTGAATGAATGAATGAATAGTTTTCCAATCCCATAGGCAAATTCCCTACTCCCATCTCTACTAATGTAGCTGTTGATACCATATTTTGGCCGATCCCCAGAATCAATAAGCTTTGAAACCGATCCCTAGCATTAAGTCCCCCTTTGCCAGCCAACCACATTTCCGATCTCTCCTCACGAGAAATTGAATCAATGCTAAGTCCTCATATCAGTTAAAGCCTTACCGGTCTCTCAAATCACTCACCGACCTCTCAAACCAATTGTCAAGTCCCCTGATCAGTCAATTATGTTTCCGATCTTTCTTGTCAAACGAGATTCAACCAACATTAGGCCTTCGTGCCACCAGTCTTATTGCCGATCTCTCATTTAAAAGTTTGGGAATAACAAAGTCAAGGTTTCGATCCGGTTTAATGATGATCCCGATCTCAAGTGTTCAAGACAAATTTCCACTTTTAAACAAATCCCGTTTAGCGTTGGTTCCCTACCGATCTCATGCTTATTGTGTTTTCCGATCTCTCACACTTAGGTTAATAATCACTTTTAGTTGTTTCAATATACTCAGACAATCGAGTGCTTAAATAATTTAGAGATTTTCCGATCACAACCATTCATTGAACAAAAGGGATTTCATTTCATTTCATATTAAAATTTGTACAAGTCATTCGGCTGGGGGATCACCCCCAGCCTGAGTTACATTTTGCTCATTTCCTCTCTCACCCTCGGCCTCCTCCTCGCTCTCTTCTTCGTCCTGGGGAGCCAGGTCTACCATCCAAGTGAAGTCCTCCTCAGGATATCGCTTCCTGAGCTCGGCCAAGAGGTCCCGGTGAGCATTTACATAAGCGCCGGCCTCCCTTGTTACCGCCTCTTCCTCTTTTGCTTTGAGCTCTTCAGTGAGGTGAGCAACTTCGCCAGCCCGGAGCGCTTGGACTTCTTCAAGAGCATGACCTCGCTCGGCCAGAACTTGAGCCTGTTCGGCCAACTTATCCTCATAGAACTTCATTCACCCCTCAATCTGAGATATGTAGTTCTGGGCGGATGACAGTTGGGATCGGAGGGAAGCCGCTTCATGACCCACTCTCTCAACCTCTTTACTCAAGCGATGAGCCTTCTCCCGGACCATATGCTGGTTCACCAAGCACTCCACGTTCAGGCTCATAGATCTGGTCAGGATGTCATCAAGACTATCCGAAGACAATCTATCCCGATCTTCACGAAGGCAGATGGAGGATCCCAGGACCTTAGAAAAACTCGGGTTCTCCCGAACAGTCCGGTTCTTCTCCAACGAGTGGATCAGAACTTGAGCGCCTCGAGAAAGGGGCCTTACAGGAGGTTGCGAAGGACCCCCTTCCACACTCGAAACAACTGGAGGAGGTGGAGGCGGCTCCTCCTTGCGAGGGGGAGATCAGACCACTTCTACGATCGGAGGTCCAGAAGGTTGAGACGAGCCTTCTTGTATTTCTCTGGGCTCATGACCAGGCGTTTGAAGCAGCTCTGAATGCTTCATCTCCTGTACCTTCTGGGAGATCTCTCTCTTCCGCTTCCAGCTCTCCTTGGAGGCTTCGCCGCTTGCCATACCTGCACAAAGAAGAGGTCAGTGAGATCGCTAAGGTCCTGAGATCTGAGATGTAGAAAATACCGATGCCGAGGTCAGAGAGCTGAAGCCCGCGATCTTTGCCGGTGATCAACTCCATTGTCCAGTGATGAAGTTCGGTAGTCACTGCATCCAAGCAAGAGAACTTCTCTCTACTCGCTTGTTCTTTCAGTTCCATCACCATCAGGCCTTCCTCCCTATTCAATACGAGATGATTCAAAATTAAGGGGCCTTGGTGTAGCCAACTACGAGGGAAACCTTCAAAGCCATTTGGAATTTTTCTCCTTAGAATGAAGAAGCGGTTCTTCCAATTCTTCAGGGAGGAGGGCAGATCGGTGAAAAGCCCGCAATGTGGCTTCGCCTGGAAAAACTAGTACTCGTCATCCTTTCGACGAGTTAATCTATGCAGTTCAGCGAATACCTTAGGCGTAGGACGGAATCCCTTAGCTCGGCAGAGGCCTCGGAAGGCTACTAAGATCCGCCATGAGTTCGGGTGAACTTGGGCTATGCACACTTGGTGAAATTTTAAGACTTCCTTAAAGAAGTCGTCAAGAGGGAACCGCAGCCCGGCTTTCAACTGTTCTTCGTATACTATAATCATGTCGTTCTCTTCGAAGAAATGATCGGCCCGGTGATCGCCGTGACACCGGATAAGTTCATATGAATCAGGCTCAATGTTGTACTCCTGGCTGAACGACTGCAGATCGGTTTCTTGAAGGACCGATGGCAGCTCGTCCATGGGAAGATTCTCTCTCCCTGAAGAAGGCGCATGCCTTGATGATGCCGCTTGCCCCCGAGCTGGAACGGAGACCCTAGGAGGTTCAGGTCGCGCGCTTGGCCCGACCACCTCTACTTCATCAGACGACCACGAGAACTGAATGGAAGGAGGGCTCGTCGCTCTCTGACCCTCGGCGCCGCTCATTTTCAAAGAAAGAAAAGAATTTAAACTAAAAGAAGGATCAAAACCCTTACCGGAGCTTGATCGGTGTCGGAAGAACTTGAGAAAACGAGAGAATTTTGAAGTTGTTCGCGAGAGACTGAAAATGACATAAGGGAGCAACTGGCTAACCCCACCCCTATTTATACTCGTCCGAGCATTTAATGCTCACGATGTTCCAGGCAACGCATCGGTTAGCGGGACTCGCCAGCTGTTCTGACACGTCTCACGAATATTCCAAAATTCCATAAGGAGAGATCGGCTAGTTAAGGATCGGCTAATTAAGGCGAATGTTTGGAAGTACGGATCAGTTAAGGGTTGTTCAGTTAGGAACCAAATCGGATAAACACATCAGAGATCGGAAAATAATCAATGCAATAATAATAAAATGACAGTTGTCAAAATAAATTTTATTTCCGAAAAGATCTGATTACATCATTTGGGCGATCTCTAGAGATCGGATTACATTAAAGGTCTGACTACATTATTTGGGTGATCTCTAAAGATCGGATTACATTAACAATATGATTACATCATAAGAGCGATCTTTGGAGATCGGTAGAACATCCCATCTAAAAGGCCTATGTCAAAGCCTAGTCTCGTGGCTGAGTCAAAAGATGTGTTTGACCAGGAGACCGGCTGTTGACATCGGATAGATGTACAGCTCAGATGGGGGGACTAAGACTCTCATGAGAATGAGAGAGGTCGTCATCAAAGTTACCGCTCGAAACCGAGCCGCTATCGGAACACCCAGTGTGGTGAGGAGCCAGATGAACACCAAAAAGCAGTCACCGGTGTTAAGGGGAATATTAGCAGTCTTCTCGCCCGAAATCAGTTCGCCATTTGTATCGGTCGAATGATTCGAGATCAAGGTCCTCGATCCAGGTCGGTAAGTTAGTTCGGTTCTCCCACTGTCATCAAATGAGGTTATCATAATTCTCCGATCACCAGGATCGTAAATTTTCAGTCGGGGAATAAAGAGGTCCATCGGAAAAGGATCAAAAGCCACAATCATGGCCGGAATTACTGCCGGAACGGCTAGAACAGGAAAGTGAGGAAAAAAAAAAGAGGAAAATCGAATGAGGAAGGTTTTTCCTGTCAGGGGTATATATAGAGGAAGATCAAGCATTTATTGCTAACCAGAAAACGAAGCGGACGCTTCGAGAATCGAGGGAAATTAATGCTTTAACCGGACCGGACCTGATAAAGGGGAGGACCGGAATGATAGGGATCGGAAGAGGGAAGGCCTGTATAAAAGATCGAAAAAGGAGCATGTTAAGAAGATCGGAAAGGAGGAGAGAGCGGAAAACAAAGAGAATAAGGCGCCTACCGCTGTCGTCATAATCAGAGCCTAGGTAGTTAAAGCGTTGCAGGTGAAATCTCAACCGCACGCCCCAGAATCGCCTGCATTACTGACAGGTGCCAGAATATGTCATGACAGCGCTGTGCCTTCCAATCTCCACCGTTGATCCGACTTGTAAGGACGATCCCGGGGCCCTTGGATCGAAGAAGAAGACGACAAGACCAGCGCCTTTCACTCCTAGCCCTCGGATCGCCCCGGACAAGAGAATTTGGGACCGTCAGATTAGAAGATTAAAAGGACAAATATTCTGAAGGGGATCTCGGCCGTCTGTTCTGATTCTCTTTAATTCATGAGCCTCAGATCATGTCCTTTGAAATCCTGACCCTCCATTTCCCTCAAAATAGATCCTGACCCTTCAGGGGAAGCACCCGGTTCCTATAAATACCTGCATGAAAAACTGTTTAAGGGACAAAAAAAAAAGGCGGTGACTATAGTGGAAGAACTCTGAAAATTAATTCAGTTCGTTACTCTGCTATTTTTTTAGCTTTCATAAGAAAAAACTTTTGAAACCAGTTTTCTAGAGTGTTTTCTCGCAAAGGGATTCTTGAATACTAAAACTCTCTATTTTCAGTTCGTTCATTATCCTGTGGTGCTCTCATTTTCAGCTCTTTGTTTTCTTTATTTCCACTCCCACTGTTCAAGCTCAACCTCATTTAAACTCGGTTATTATTTCGACCCGATGGCATTTTAGCAAAGCATCTTTCGTTTCAAGGCGAACCTTAACCTTCCGGTTATCAATCTGCAGTCCTATTACGTCTTGGTCATTCCATACTTAGTTTAGTAGATTCGGCTCCCTACAGGTGAGTGCTCATAACGTCATTTCATTAATTGCTCATTCTTATTTTATGTATTTCCTTTGTTCTATTATGTACGTAGCTTTCTCTAAGTTTATATTGCGCTAAAGAATACGAAGAGGGTTTACTTTTTTGTTAATCAGTCCATCCTTTTTATTAATCTTTGTTATTTCTGAATGTAAGTCTTCTAGTCTCGAGTAGTCTATAAAAGGTCGGGTAAAATGTAGGTAATGGTATCTTAAGGGTCTCTTTAAAGATAATGAAAGGTCTGAGTAATAAGTCAGGGAAATAGTTAGGCCGAATCACTGGAATAACACAAAAGACAATCGGGTAAGATGTCACAAGGCAGGATAAAACCGAACCTTAGATAAATAAATGGAATAAACCAGGTATCAGAGAGTACTGGTAAGGCGACCACGTAAGGAGATCGGGAAATTCAGTTTAGTGTCCCCGGTCTAGTCACAAGGTACTAATAAGTTAAAAGAAGCCTTATTCCGATCCCCGTCATCTTCGAATGCCAAAACCCTTAGTCTTAGGCTCTTACGAGGTGTAATTGAAATTAAACTTCGAGAGGTCAGAAAAATCCTTATCCGACTACCATTAAAATAAAAGAGATCGGAGGAGAGTTCTTATCCGGTTCTCAACCAAAATTTTAACAAATATTCAAAAGAGACCGGAGGAGAGTTCTTATCCGGTTCTCAATCTAAAATTTAAAACAAAATAAAATAAAAAAGATCGGAGGAGAGTTCTTATTCGATCCTCAAATCTAAAACTTTAATAAATATTAAAGAGATCGGAGGAGAGTTCTTATCCGATTCTCACCTAGAATTTTAACAAATAATTTAAAAGAGGTCGGAGGAGGGTTCTTATCCGATCTTCAAGCTTAAAAATTTTTAATAAATATTAAAAGAGATTGGAGGAGAGTTCTTATTCAATTCCCAAAATTGAATTCTAATGAAATAGCCCTTCAAACAAAACTAACATACAACAGTAACTCACTAAGGTTGTCTCATTTACTTATGTATCTGGGTAATCCGAATTAGTAAGAAATTGAAAATTCCTTTTGTCAAAAGGATTAAAATTTCCATTCAAGCCCTCCTCACTAATTTATAAAGAACGCGAAGTTAAATCTACTTACCCTTATTGAGAGACGAGGTGGGGTGCCTAACACCTTCCCCACCCGTTTACGGACCCCGAACATAGAATCTCTGTTTTGAAGTGGTTTCATTTTAATTTATTTTCGCAAATGGTTTCCTTTAATTTCCCCCAAAATTAAAGTGGCGACTCCTCACTCTTTTCCACTTCGGTGAGTGTTCGTCCAGGCGACCGCAAAACACCTTGCGACAGTAGCAAGTACTATCAAGAGATCAAAGGTCTTTTTAGGGATGTAATGGGGCCATGGGGTTCAAAATGAGGCTAAGAAGAAAGATGGGTAAAAAGGATTCAAAGCATGAGAATATTTTCAATCTTGACAACATAAGGTACACTTTTTATTTTATTATATTATTTTTTTCTTTTTTTTATGTTTATATGGGGGAGAGAAATACACAATGAGAATTGCCAAGTGCTAGCATATTTTACAAAACACATAAAGAATTAGAGGGACACTTTGATACTTTAAACTTGTATCTTGCATTTTCTTTTGATGATTGTCCCTAAAATTGCCACCCCCAAACTCATTTCTTTTAATACTTTGGGTGGATGTCTTTCATTTTGAATGACAATAGTGAAAAGCACATATACTAGCACTTTTACAAGATGACAAGCATTTCTTCTCCCTTTTATTGTATATATTTTTTCTTTTATTTTTTTTTTGTACCTAATATTATAAATAATTATTCTCATGAAAAGGGTTGGAGTGTTTGGTTCATTGGCTAGGTAGTAATAAGGGTTTCAAGAAAAATTAGGAATAAAAAGGCTCAAAGGGGTTTGCAAGGGTCAATTTTAATTAGGAAAAGGGCCAAAGGGTTTAAAATGAAAAGGTTTAAATAAAAGAATGCCTAATCATCTCTCTTTTCAAGTACAAGCTGGTATTTCACCTTGAAAGGTTTAGAAAATTTATTCTGGGATTGGTGAGACATCATTTGACTACCTTATATCCAATAACTCCCTCTAAACACTCCAATCTCTAAAGGACTAGTTGGGTGGCTTTTTGGCTAAGAAGATATAGGCAAGGGGTAGACACTTCAAAACCTTGCACCTCTTAGGAAACTTTCAATCCACAAACCCAACTAAAGGTAAGTCAAATCACTCTCATAGGCACATTTTCAATACTCAAGGGATTTGGCAAAAGATTTTAATGCATGATGCATGATTCCTAAGAATGAGCAATGCATTAACTAAATGGAGAAAATCTATTTGTGTGCAATGTGTACAATTTCTAAGTGATGTATAATGTGTGTGTAAATGTGTTATGTATATGTATGTATGGATGTATATGTAAAATATTTACAGTATATGTAAATGGAATGGGATGAGATGTTCCTATAATCAAAATGTGAAAAATGTAGCAAAAATTAAAATGTGCACCCCCAAACTCAAAATTTGACATTGTCCTCAATGTCTCAAGCAGTGTATTATCAAAAGTCAAAGTAAATAGGAATTACCAGGAATTGTGAGATTTAAGAGCAAAAAGAAAGAGTTACCTGGTATAGAGTAGATGAGAATTCAAGAGATAATGGGGATGCATAAGAAGCTGCACAGGTTATGCAGAATAAAGTGTTGTCCAGAACAGGTGCATAAGGAAAGTGCATAAGCTGTGCGGTTCTGCATGAGTGGCCATAAGGACTGCACAGGCTATGCAGAACATTTGCATAAAGGGATTCACAGCCTGTGCAGTTCTGCATGAGTGGCATAAAGGACTGCACAGGCTATGCAAAACATTTGCATAAAGGGATTCACAGCCTATGCAGTATATTCAAAAGCTGCTGCATGATGATGAGCAAGGAAAATGTGCAAACACCAGTAGAAGCATGCAAATATATAGTGTATGGACAAGTATGCACAAAAGGGCTGTAAAGGCAATGAAAATCAATCCAAAAACTAATGTAGTAGCCATCCAATAGAACTCAAGAAAAACAGAATTCAAAACAAACTAAAAATTGTTTCAACATATCTACAAAGAAAAACTCCTACAAGTTTGAACAAAAGTAAAACAGAAACTAATCTAATTCTATTGTTTTGCCCTTGTCCAAAGATGTTGCTAAGGGGCTGGTTGGAGCTGGCTGCTGTCGAAGCGATGGTGCTGGAGGAGGTGATGGAGGTGGAGGTGGCATTCCCAGAAAAATCATGAGCTGTTTCATCATCTGCTTTAATTCTCTCTGCTTGTCTCTGGTTTCCATGACAAAGTCAAATAGTTGATCATGACGATCCTTGAGGGTATCAAGACCAGTGTCAAGCTTCCTATCCACAAAGTATATATCATCACTAAGCCTTTCAAGATAGGTGAATAAGGCTTTAATGTTGAAGGCAGGAGGGGCTGTGGATGAAGAGGATTCAGCTGCAGAAGGTGTGGGCTGTGCAGAATCTGCTGGGATGTCCTGCGTGTCGAGTGGGTGGTGTAGGTTCGTGAGAATCTCGTTGGACTGGTGGGACAGGTTGTGCTTCTGGTTGTGCAGTGGGTTCAATTTCTGCTACTGGTTGTGCAGTGTCAGAGGGTGGCAAACTGAATCCAGTTTTGGATAGGTGTGTAGCATCAAAATATAAAGTGTCTGAAAGTGCTGGTATTGGATGCTCTTCCGGATTAAAACCAAAATGCTTGGCTATGACAGTTATGAGCCCACCCAAGACAATGTCACCTATGGATTTGGTAGCAATATGTAATACATGCTCACAAAAGAAGTAACCAGGAGAAACCTTGACCTTGTGAAAAGCACACCATAACATGAATAATTCAGATTTCCCAACAGCACCAGAACTAGTCCCTCTGCCCAAGATAGTGCTAGCAATAAGCCTATGGATAAATCTAAGTGCAGGGTCTAGTATTTGAGAAGTTTTGGATCTACCAGCAGAAAAAGTTTGAGGTTGGTTTGTGATAATCCTCCAAAATTGAGCAGCATTCCAAATACCTTTGTTTGCTACCTCTACCCCTGTATATGGCACCCTAAATAGTCCATCAATTGCAAATCAAAAAATGCTATGAAATTGGTCCAATGATAACTCTCTATTTTGCCCCAAACATCTAAATTTCATAGTTGGCTTATAATCTACGTCATGCAATTTCAGGGTAGCAGAAAATGAGGAAATAAATTCCAAAACTAAAGCTGGATAAACTATTTCTTGCTTATGTACAAATTCCATCCAACCCATACCATCAAGGTAGGCAACAACATTATCAAATAAACTAGCTGATTGGAGGGCCTCTGCAGAAATATACCTTGTGGGTTGCACCCTCCTTTCCTTAAGTCTCTTAAAGGCTGCCTTGTGAGTTGCATCAGGAAGGGGCCAGGGCAGTTTTGATACCTGTGATGCTGCTGACATTTGCTTTCTGCTGGAAGAGGGTGATTTGGCTTGTGTGGAGGCTGAAGTTTTTGGGTGGAGGCTCTGACATTGGGGTGGTGGGTGGTTCTTTGCGTTTTGAGAGAGGAGGTGCAGAAGCTATGGGTCGGGTGGATTTCGACCTGATTTTTCTCTTGTAAGTGGCTGTGGGAGGTGGTGCAGGGGTTTCTTATGGAGGGGAATCGGGGTTGGGAGGCCGCATTGCCAAGAGCGAAACTTGGAGAGGGGAGGTTTGAGAGGAATGAGGAGGCGACTCCATTGGGTTGCCGATGGTGAGGATGAAGGAGATGAGGGAGAAAATGAAAGATGCAGAGGGTAGCTAGGGCTAAGGCGGCAGAAAGATGAATGGAGCAGAAGGGGAGGGGTAATGCCGGAATAAATGGACGTGGGGGGGGGGGGGGGAAGAGTGAACAGGAATATCGGGAGGTGGAGGTGGGAAAATGGGTGCCGAAAACAAATTTTGATTTGAACAGGACATGTGTTAAGGCTGCATAAGGGGAAAAATAGGTGTGCATAACTTATATACTCTCTTATGCATGTTTCGGCCTGTTTTGGATTTCAGATAAATAGGTCATGCGGAAGTACATAAGTCATGCACTCTCCTTATGCAGGTCTCGGCAAGTTTTGGAGGTCAGAGTTGGTGGTTATGTGGAAGTGCATAAGTTATGCACTCTCCTTATGCACCTCTCGGCAAGTTTTAATTTTTGGAGAGTGTGGTCATGCGAGAGTGCATAAGTTATGCACTCTCCTTATGCGCCTCTCGGCAAGTTTTGGAATTCAGAGTTGGTGGTTATGCGGAAGTGCATAAGTTATGCACTCTCCTTATGCAGGTCTCGGCAAGTTTTGGAATTCAGAAAATGTGGTCATGCAATTGTGCATAAGCTATGCACTCCCTTATGCAGATTTCGGCAGAAAGAGAAAATGCAGGATTTGAAGTCATGCAAATGTGCATAAGTCATGCACACACTTATGCAAGTCTCGGCAGTTTTGAAATTTGACAAAAATGTGGCTATGCAGAGTTGCATAAGCTATGCACCTCCTTATGTAGTTTGCAACAGAGATGAAAATGGCAAGAATTGTGGTTATACAGGATTGCATAAGCTATGCAGTTACTTATGCACAATTCAACAAGATTGAGATTACAATTGAAAATGATTTGCAAGTATGAAAAATACCCTAGAATGAAGAAATATAATTCTATGAAGCATAAATCATGAGAAATTGTCATAAAAAACACATCAATATATACAAAGTCCATCAAAATTGCATCACACAAGCTTGTAGAAGTGAATCCTGCATAAAAGGCCTTTGTGAACCACGCCATTTCAACTCAAATTCTGCAAATCAACCTTTAGCACATAAAACTCAATAAAATCTGCATAAAGTTGCATCTATCCACAAATGATGAACTCCCCAAGTTATGCCAAGAAAATGCAGTATGTCCACCTTGAATCCCACAACCTAAATAAGCTCAAAACTGCAAAAATGACTCACTTACCACCATATTAACATTATAAGCACAAATACTTAAAAGTTACACACCCAACCTCACCAAGAAACATAAGCTATCTGCTGCAGACCCTTCCTTGCTGCAAAATTTCATTTTTTTTCTCTGCATAAACCAAATAGCAACCCTGCACAGGTTATGCAGTAAAAATCAATCAATTTTGGGAGAGTTTGAAGGACAAAATTTCAGATTAAGAATCACTCCCTAGTAGTTCACCAACCTTCCTCCATTGAAATACATCTACAAGGGACAAGATTCAACAATGTCAAAAATTGAATTTGGGGAGATTTAAGATAAAAACAAAAGCAATGTAAATAAAAGTAAATAAAAGTAAATCAGCAAAAGCAAAATAAAAGGAACTTGGGATGCCTCCCAAGAGGGCTAATTTATAGTCCTTAGCTGGACTCTTCATGAATTTTACTAAAAAGAGGTGAGGGATTGGAGAGCTTGTAACAGCTTGCTCCTTTTATTGGGTCTCCAGTTATGTAATGTTTCAATCTATGCCCATTGACCTTAAAATTCCCAGATTTTTCACTCCAAATTTCAATTGCTCCATAAGGGAAAACCTTAGAAACTCTATATGGACCAGTCCACCTTGCTTTAAGTTTTCCAGGGAAAATTTTCAATCTTGAGTTAAACAACAAAACTGAATCACCTTCTTTAAATTCCTTTTTCCTAAGATGCTTATCATGCCAAACTTTGGTTCTTTCTTTGTAAATATGGGCACTTTCATAAGCATCCATCCTCAATTCTTCAAGCTCATTAAGTTGCAATAGCCTTTTCTCACCAGCTTGCTTGAGATCAAAATTCAAGGTCTGAATGGCCCAATATGCTCTATGTTCTAGCTCCACAGGTAAATGACAAGACTTACCATACACCAACCTAAAGGGAGTAGTTCCTATAGGGGTTTTGTAAGTCCCTATATGCCCATAGAGCATCATCTAGTTTGACAGACCAATCTTTCCGAGAATTGCTTACTGTTTTCTCCAAAATATGTTTGAGTTCTCTGTTAGAAATTTCAACTTGACCTGAAGTTTGAGGGTGGTATGGGGTAGCTATCTTGTGCACTACACCATACTTCCTCATTAAGCTTTCAAATTGCTTATTACAAAAATGTGAACCACCATCACTAATTACAACCCTAGGAGCTCCAAATCTACTCAAGACAAATTTCTTCAAGAATTTCACTACCACTCTAGCATGATTAGTTGGAGTTGCAATAGCTTCCACCCACTTTGACACATAGTCAACCCCAACTAAGATGTATCTATTACCATATGAAGGAGGAAATGGCCCCATAAAATCTATTCCCCAGACATTAAATAATTCTACGTCAAGAATATCATTCAAGGGCATTTGATCTCTTTTTGACAAATTTCCACTCCTTTGACATTTATCACATTCCAACACAAATTTCCTCACATCCTTAAAAAGATTTGGCCAAAAGAAACCAGCTTGCAAAATTTTACTAGTTGTTTTAAAGATTCCAAAATGTCCTCCATAATCAGAAGCATGGCAATGATGCATAATACTCTGTGTCTCCTCATCAGGAATATATCTTCTTATTAAACCATCACAGCATCTCCTAAAGAGTAAAGGATTATCCCATCTATAAAATTTTACCTCATGCAAAAACTTTTTCTTTTGTTGCCATGTCATTCCTAGAGGCAAAACTCCACAAGATAGATAATTCACAAAGTCTGCATACCAAGGTAATTTAGCAACAAGAGAGAAAAGTTGTTCATTCAAGAAAAACTCATCAATAGGGACTTCATCCATTTCTTCATCATCCAACTTCAGCCTACTAAGATTATCTGCAACTACATTTTCAGCTCCCTTCTTATCTCTAATCTCCAAATCAAACTCTTGTAGCATCAGAATCCACCTAATGGGCCTAGGTTTAACCCCCTTTTAACGGAGTAAATACCTGATGGCTGCATGATCTGAAAATATAACCACCTTTGAGTCAATAATGTAAGGTCTGAACTTTTCCAATGCAAAGACAATTGCTAAAAATTCCTTTTCAGTTGTTGCATAATTTGTTTGAGCCTCATCCAGTGTTCTACTAGCATAATAAATAGCATAAGCCTTTTTGTCCTTTCTTTGACCAAGAACAGCTCCAATTGCATAGTTGCTAGTATCACACATAATTTCAAAAAGTAGGCTCCAATCAGGTGGTTGCATGATTGGTGCAATGATAAGAGCTTGCTTCAACCTGCAAAAGGCATCCAAACACTCTTGGTCAAATACAAATGGTATGTCATGACTTAACAAATTAGACAAAGGTTTGGCTATTTTAGAAAAATCCTTAATAAAGCGTCTGTAGAACCTGGCATGTCCTAGAAAACTTCGAATTCCCTTGTCATTGGTAGGAGGAGCCATCTTCTCTATCACTTCGACCTTGGCTTTATCAACCTCTATTCCTCTGTTAGACACCAAATGTCCAAGCACTATCCCTTCCTGAACCATGAAATGACACTTTTCCCAGTTTAACACAAGGTCAGTATCTGCACATCGCTGCAAAACTTTAGAAAGGTTAGCCAAGCATATGTCAAATGAAGATCCATAAATAGAAAAATCATCCATAAAAACCTCCATTATGTCTTCAATGAAATCTGAGAAGATTGCCATCATGTACCTTTGAAAAGTGGCTGGTGCATTACACAATCCAAATGGCATCCTCCTATAAGCAAAGGTTCCATATGGACAAGTAAAAGTAGTTTTCTCTTGATCATTTGGATGGATAGGGATTTGAAAAAAACCAGAATATCCATCTAAATAGCAAAAATAAGAATGCCTAGCCAATCTTTCTAACATTTGATCAATGAAGGGAAGTGGAAAATGATCTTTTCTAGTGGCTATATTTAATTTTCTATAATCTATGCACATTCGCCAACTAGTCACTGTTCTGATGGGAATTAATTCATTATTTTCATTTTTGACCACTGTCATTCCACCCTTTTTTGGTACAACATGTATTGGACTCACCCAAGTACTGTCTGAGATAGGGTGTATGATCCCTGCATCAAGTAACTTCAAAATTTCCTTTTTAACAACTTCTTTCATATTTGGGTTCAACCTCTTCTGATATTCAATAGATGGCTTACAATTTTCTTCCAAACAGATTCTGTGCATGCAAAAGTGTGGGCTTATTCCCTTAATGTCATCTATGGTATATCCTAAAACTTTTCTGAATTGCCTCAACACTCTTAACAACTTATCAGCCTCTAAGGTACTTAAATTTGCATTTACAATCGGATAAGTGTTATTGGTGCCAAGAAATTCATACTGAAATGAGAAGGAAGTTGCTTAAGTTCTACCTTAGGTGCATCTTCTTCCTTGAATGATGGTTGCTTAGATTCGCTATTTCCTTTTGTGTGAGTTGAAAACCGGAGCAGAAATGAATGGTGGACTACCCTCTAAATGTTGAGCATATGCAGCCACATGAGGGTTGTCATAGTCTATGCCTCCTCCATGAACCAAGCAATTTTCAAGTGGATCTTCTGGATATTTCTTTCTAAAGTGTTCTTCAATCAGCTCATCAATAATATTAATTCTCAAACAAGTATCAGCTTCAGAATGATGCTTCTTCATAGTGTTATTAATATTGAAAACCAATTGATCTTCACCAACTCTAAGAGTCAATTTTTCTCCCTTAACATCAATCAATGCTCCTACTGTAGCTAAAAAGGGTCTTCCCAAGATAATTGGAATATTAGAATCCTCTTCCATGTCCAAGATGACAAAATCAATAGGTATATAGAACTTCCCAACCTTCAGGGGCACATTCTCCAAAATCCCTTCAGGATACTTAATTGATCTGTCAGCTAACTGAAGAGAAATGTGGGTTGGTTTAAGATCTCCCATATTGAGCTTCTCATAAATGGAGAGGGGCATAAGGCTAACACTAGCCCCTAAATCACATAAAGCTTTTGTAGAACATGATTCCCCAATGTGACATGGAATTGAAAAACTCCCTGGGTCCTTGAGCTTTGGAGGAAGTTTCCTTTGGAGGATAGCACTGCATTCTTCTGTCAAAGCTATAGTTTCATGGTCTTCAAGTTTCCTCTTGTTTGAGAGAATTTCTTTTAAGAATTTTGCATAAGAGGGCATTTCTGAAAGAGCTTTAATAAAAGGCACATTTATGTATAGCTTCTTCAAAACCTCTAAAAACTTTCCAAATTGCTTGTCAAGCTTAGCTTTGTGAAATCTTTGTGGAAAGGGAAGTTGTGGTTTGTAAGGCTCTGGAGGTATATACTTCTCTTCCTTCTCTTCAATTTTCTCTTTACATTTTTCTGCACTTTCTTTCTCACTTTCTTGTTTTTCACTCTCCTCAGTTTCTTTTTCATTTTCTCTCTTCTCACTATTTTCACTCTTCTCATTTTTTTCACTCTTCTCATTATTTACAACTTTCCCACTTCTTAAAGTAATAGCTTGACACTGCTCTCTTGGGTTTTCTGGTTGACTTGGAAGTTTTCCAAAAGACTTGGTACTTGAGGAAGATACTTGTTGTGCAATCTGATTTTCCAACATTCTGTTATGTGTTTGCATCTATTCTAGCCTTGCTTTCATCTCTCTCATCTCTTCATCATGCTTAGTTTGGTTAGCAAGAATCTGTTGTAATAAAGCTTCTGTAGTGGAACTTTGTTCTTGCTGTTTTGGTAGAGGATTCATATTTTTCTGCTGAAAATTAGGCAATGGTTGCCTATTTTGCTGATATGGAATTCCTTGTTGCTGTTGTGGTTGAAAATTCTGATTTGGAACTTGACTTTGCTGATTTCCCCATGAAAAGTTGGGATGATTCCTCCAAGTTGGATTATAAGTTTGAGAGTAAGGATTCCCCATTTGTTTGTTTCCATAATTACCAACATATGCACTCTCCATAGTCTACTCCACAGCTGGTAGTTCCTTCTGCATAAGTAACTTGTTGTGAACTTCCAAATGATGATGATGAACTAACCAACATACTTAAATCTTCCATCTTCTTAGCCAAAACATTTGTAAGTGCATCGAACTTTGCATTAATCATGTTGAATGGATCAAGGTCATACATTCCAAAGACTTGCCTTTTTGAGTTGGAGCTGGTCCTCTTGGACTACTCCAAATATGAGTATTCTTTGCAATTTTCTCCAATAGCTCATAAGCTTCATCTTCATGCTTCATAATAAATTCTCCTCCTGTTTGAGCATCAATTATCCCTCTAATTGCAGGAGTAACATTGGTGTAAAAATTCTGGTTTATCATCCATTTTGGAATGGCATGATGTGGGCATTGTCTCTCTAATTCTTTCCATCTCATCCATGACTCATAAAGAGTTTCATCTTCTCTTGGTCTGAAAGCTGTCATTTGATTCCTCAATTCTTGAGTTTTTCCAGGTGGAAAATATTGTGCAAGAAATGCATCAGTGAGTTGCTCCCAATTTGTAATGTAGTTGTGAGGTAAAGAATCAAGCCAATCCAATGCTCTATCTTTCAAAGAGAATGGGAATAACTTCAATCTTGCTGCATCATCAGACACTCCAGATTGTTTTTGCATATCACAAATCATAGCAAACCTCTTCAGATGTGTGTGTGGATTTTCAGAAGGATGTCCCCCAAATTGAGAATTTTGAATCATTTGAAGAACTCCAAAATCCATCTTGTAACTATTTGCATCAATTCTTGGTCTTGCTATGCTTTCTCTCAAGTCATCAAAACGAGGAAAAGCATGATCCATCATACTTCCCCTAGGCACGTTAGCATTTACAACCTCTTCACCTTGGGCTGCATTTTCATTGTTTCGATCATTTCCAGCATTACCGCCACCAATTCTGATTCTTTCATCAGCCATGTCTGCTTCTAATTCAATTTCTCTCAAAGTTTCTTTCCTTTTTTTGGTTTCCTTCTTGTTGGCTTTACAAAATTTCTCAATTTTATGATCAAACAATAAGGATGTGTCACTTGTGCTTCTAGCTCTTCTCATAAAAGATTATAAGTACCTGAAAAAGAACAAACAAACACAAAATGAAAAGATAACAAAGATAAAACTATAAATACTAAAATAATCAAGAATTCAATCTTAAACAAACAATTCCCCGGCAACGGCGCCAAAAACTTGATGTGGCCCAACCGCAAGTGCACGGGTCGTACAAGTAATATAGAAAAGATATCGTTCCCACGAGGAGTTGTGTTAATGATTGAATTTTTGATATAAAAAGTTGACTAAATTGAACTATTTTTGAAATTAAAGCAATGAATTGATGGGTATTGGAGTATGAAATCTATATGTGCAAAATCAATAATCTATTCAACTATGTAATGATTTAACTAAATTTGCATCAAATTAAAATAAGAAAATTCAAATATGGCAATATTCAAAATGGCAAGTAATTAAATTCGATTAGAAATTAACAATGATAAAAAGGTGATTTCAGAGTTTGGGATTTCATATTCAAGCTAATTTGGGATTTTAAATTGGTTATCCAATCTTGTGGAACTTACGGGTTTTAAGGAGATTAATTCTTAAATCCTTTGAATACCCTTTCGAGTGGGACAAAGAGTGCCTTAATCAATCTAATCCTACTTTCGTGGACTTAGAGTTAATTAAGACCCATTAAGTTCTTTAATTAATCTGTGAATCCTCTTAATCCTTAGTCTATTTCTAGATCTAAGTTAATTAAGTCCAATTTCTTGATTATCTATCACAAGGCCTTCTCCTTTCAGTGCCTCAACCATGGATTAAGAACATCACTTAATGGGATCCTACACTAAGCATGTCATTAAGCACACAAGAAATGAATAAAACTCATTAAGACCACAAAATATGGATTACCCAATCAAAATCCACAAAATATCTCAAATATTACATCCCTTACTCCAGAATCTAAGTAAAACTACTCACTATCCATAATGTTTACAAGATATTCTGAGTTTATAAGGAAATAAAGCTTTAATCTAAGCTAAGAAACAAGAAACTAAACACTAGAAAGGTAGGAAAAATGTAAGAAAAGAAAGAAATCTCCAAATCTGGTTGAAAATGGTGTGGGAGGTGATTGTGACTCTTCAGCTGCTGCCTGCACCTTTCCCTTTTCTTCCTCTCCTTTTTCCTTCTTTCCTCTTCTAAAATGGGAAATGGGGCTATTTATAGCATTTTCTGACATGGAGCCCTAAAATGGTGTGTTTTAGGTGGGATTTTCTGAGGGAATCTTCTGCTAGCTCATTAATGAAATCTTTGTGGGACTGCATAAGTGGGCTGCACAAGTCATGCAGTCCCTTATGCAGTTTTCGGCTGGTTTCTGGTTCACTTATGCGAAACTGCATGACTAGGCGCATAGGTTATGTACAATTCAGTGAGATTGCATAAGGGAGGCGTGAATCTGCATAAGCTATGCACTCTCCTTATGCACAATTCGGCAGGTGTTGGAACAGTGTTTCTTCTCCTTATGCAGATCTGCATAGCTTATGCGGCAAGTTTTGCGCAATTTGGCCAATGCATATTTCAACTTAAAAACTTATTTTTGACATCTTTGGCTGTAGAAGTCACTCCTCAATGGCAAAATTTCTTTTCAGTCCTTCAAAAACACCATTTTTTCCTACAAAACAAAGTAAAAATTATAAATTAATCCAAAATTGACAATTATGAAAAACTAACTAAATAACTAATGAAATTAGCTAAAAGTGACTAATAATCAAATAAAATGGCTATGAAATTAAACCTAAATGATTATGCAAAATGTATGCATCACCTGACACAACCCACGCTGCTCCCTTTCCTTCCCTCACGGCCCAATCTGCACCACCCACGATCCACGACCACATTCTTCTTCTACTCCTTCGTATTTTTCTTCCTCGTTTTTTATTCTGCTCCCTCTCTTCCATTTTCACCATGATCGATTCCCCTCTTTCCTTCGAAAACTCTCCTCCCCATTCCTCACACCCTACGCCGCAACCTCCACCCATCCACCCTATGGATACTGACTCATCGGCAGCCCATTCTAGTGATGCTCCTATTGCTGCATACAAGAAGAAGAAAGCCAAAAGTGTTAAGCCACACAAAACCACAAGCGGCACAAAGAGAAAGGAACCTGAACAGCCCACCCAGCCTCAACCAGTCCAACTGCCTACTTCTGCCGTACCTAGTGCTCGCATTGGAATCCCGAGATCAGTGGTAAAGCGCCCAGGGAAGTCTTCAAGTAACCCCACTATTCCTTTATCTATAACTACTGCCAAACAATGGGTGTTGCCTACTGCCGAAATGAAGAAAAATAAGAAAAGAATTGAAAATAGAGAAATTGTTCAGACTCGGTGTTTGGATGTGTTTACACTTAAGTCTCTGAATATATATGATGAAATGCAGAATTTGTTGGATGCTTTGGGTTGGGTGAGATTTGTTCATAAACAGGAATTGGTTTACCCCAATTTAGTGCAGGAATTTATGGCCTCCCTGTCCACTAATGAGCATAAATATGAATTGGATCATAACTTGACAATGAACTTTAGATGCTTGGGTTAAGATAGGCTACTGTCCAAGGATGACTTTCATCATATATTCGGGTTCCCTATTGATAGTTTGATTAGAATGCCTACCAGTAGAAAGGAATATAACGGCCATGAATTCTGGCAGCAAATAGCACCCTTAGGAGGTGTTTTCAAACCTGGGCACAGTAAGGCCTTTAAAATTGAGAGTATCTCTTTGCAGTTGCTTCAAAGGTTAATTGCAAACACAATTTTAGGAAGAGGAGCAAGTGTTAGCACAATGTCTCAGTATGACCTATTTTTTTTGTGGTGTGCCAAAACTGGTAAAAAGGTCTCACCTAATTATTATTTTTGTCGCCATATGCTACACCAAGCTACTAGGGGTATTGGTAAGATTGTGTTTGAAGGTTTGATCACACCCATTGCACACTATTTTGGTTTTGACCCTCAAGTTCATAGGTGTGCTGCCATCATAACTGGCTTGCTGTATTTGGATGGACCTCACTTGGCTAACCAAAAATTCTGTGTTAAAAATGAGACTACGTAGCTTTATGAGATTCCAGCACTAGCAGCAACACCGTTAGGTTCCCCTACTGCAATTAGTTCCTCTACACCATTTGAGCAACCTACTGAGCAGCCCTCTACACAACCTTCACGTCAAGCTCCACCAGCTGCACAACCTGCTTTATCAACAGCTTCTGGACCCTCCATGGCAACCCTCCTGACATTCATGGAGAATCTCAGTGATGAGATATACTCCTTTCGCCAGATGACAGATGTCTCTTTTCAGACATTAAGGAATTTAGCAGACATCTATTTGGAAAGGAGTGCTGAAATGCAAGATGAGTTGAAAGCCATGCGAGCTAAGCTAGAGCAAATAAAAACTAACCAGGCACTCATTCTGAGCATCATTTCTCCACAGCAACCACCACCACCTCCACCAGATAGCAAGGGCAAAGGAGTTATCATTCGTGACTGAGCACCTTTTAGTTTCAGTTTACATATTTCATGTCTTTATTTTAGTTGCTTAATTAATTAGTGTTTTTAGCGATTTGTTTAGTTAATATTTTGCTTGTGTTGCTTTTCTTTTATTTGAAACATTTACTTATTCAGTATTTTTTTTAGTTGCTTATAAGTACATTTTTTGAATCCTTAATGCTTTGCTCACTTGCTTTTGATATGCTACTTTGGAATTTCACTTGATGAGTGAATATCTCATGGTTATATTTTTGAGCTTAACCTCCCTATCTCAATTTTTTGAGTTTAATTGCTTTAATGGATTCCATTCCCCTGTTTCTTTTGCAATGAGTACAGCAGCTGTCCACATTTTCTTTAATTAAATTGGCTGCACCTTCAATGAGGTAACAATTCTTATCTCAGCTTGTGTTATTTTCAGCACAAGTTGTGCTCCACTTATGAAACAGGGTACCCCTTATCCACTTTCTTTTAAGTTCATTAGGCTTACATATCCATTCTTTATGCACATATTAGCCACCTATTTCTTGCACAGTATTTGAGTGAATCCATTGAATTTATAGCCAAATTATCCCATTCCTTGCATTCTTTTAATATTGAGGACAGTGTCCATTCTGAGTATGGGGGAGAGGGTAAATTTTTTGCAAAAATTATTTTTCCTTTTCAGTTGCATATAGTGACATACTCATTCATTAATTCATATTGGTATATATTCATACATATACACTGCATATAGTCTCATATACTTAGTCATACATACTTAGTGCATATAAATTCATTATACATTCATACATTCATGCATTTCATTTATTCAAAAATTTTTTTTTTTTTTGGATTTTAAACCAGTCTTTGAATTTCAAAAGTTGCTTATTCAAGTAATCTAACTTGCCTCTAGATGGTTAGTGGAATGAAAGTTTCCAGCTGGGTACAAAGTCTTAAGCATTATTCTTTCTCTTACTTAATAGTTGAAAATTAATATATTCATCTAGGTATGCAGCTTTTGATTAGTTATTTTAAGTTCTTTAGTGTGTAAATAAGCCTTTAAGGAAGAAAATGGTCATTGTTGTCTCACTATTCCTAGAACAAGCATCTTAGATCTTTCAAAACGAAATTTTTAACTTGCATTTGATAAGAATATGACTTAGACATTCCTTCATATTTTTAAACCTCATATTTAGCCTTAACCCACCTTAATTTCATTTCAACCCTTGCAAGCCCCCTTGAATCTTAATTCCCTAATTTCTTTGGAACCCAAATCATTTACCTAGCCATAAACCTAAACACTATCCCCTATTTATGAGAATAATATTTTAGCAATTAAGTGCACATAAAAAAAAATTTTGAAGATGATAAAAAGAAAAAAAAAACTTGGAGGATTGAAACATCTTGAAAAGTGCTAGAGTAATTGTGAAAAGCTGATAACCAAAAAAAAAAAAAAAGAGAGTCACCAAAATATCCCAAAGGTAATTTTGGGTGTGACATGAAATAGGGACAAGTACAAAATCAAAAGAGTATAAAAAGTAGTCACTTTATATAACCCAAATTGTAACAGCCCGAATCCTTCTCCAGTCTGTATTGTCCGCTTTGGCCCGTGGGCCTCACGGATTTGTCCCTTGGGAGGTTTCATTCCCAAAAGCGCTGACCAGGTGAGGAAGACTCCCACATATATAGCCCAAATCTTTTCTTCCCGTTTCCGATGTGGGACACGAAGTTTCCACCCCAGTGCTTAGCTGGTTGAACAAGCACGTCCCAACCCCATCCCTGGGTCGTGACAATCACTGTGATAGCACTTGAGATTCATTGTGAATTTCTTTCCTCTTGATAAAAAAAAATAAAAAAATTATTATAAAAAAATGTTAAAAAAAAGAAAAGAATATTGGATGCACTTTTAGTTTCATTATTAGTATTATTCTCATATTTTGTTTTCCTTATTCCCTTTCTTTGTTAACCACAATTTTACCTTATTTGACCATATTACAACCCTTAAAAAAACCTAATGATTCCTTGAAAATTGCTTGTTACATTAGTAGAGTTAGATCTTTTATGCTTGTATATGGGTTTGGCAATATAATCCTCCATACATTACTCACCATTTATTTGAGACACATTGGCTATCTATTTCTTTTAGGTTTGTTTAGGCACAATTGACTCTTATAGCTGGTTGGTATTTGTTGCTTGGGTTGATTGGTTAATTCTTAGCTATTCTGTAATTGTTGAGAGTGATTGCTTCATTCTTTGTGCTTTGCTGGTGGGAATTTGGAATGTTGGTGGCTAGGGGTAAGTTGGTGGTTTGGATTAGTGATTTTTGTGTTTTCAAAGACTGATTCTATTCCCTTCCAAATGAGTTTTAATGAAATTTTGCTTGGGGACAAACAAGAGTTTGAGTATGGGGGAATTTGATGCATGCATTTTATATCATCATTTAGGTATAATTTTTGCACATAATTTACCCTTGTTTATAGCAATTACTGTAGATATTAGCATATATTTAGTTAATTTTGCCTTTTTACACTTCTTAGTTTAATTTTTGGAACTTGTTTGTGAAGGAACGGAAGCGTGAAAAACACAAGTTTATACCATTGAATTCAAAAATTTTCACCAGGGTCACATGCATCATGCAAGATTTATTTTTATCTATTTGATTTCAATGATAAACAACATATTAAAACTCTGTTAATATGTTTTTGGATCTGTATTTGCTATTTAAGATTTTAAAATTAATCAGATTAATTTTAAAACCCTAGATTAAATCAAGAACGATTACACTAACCTCTTGATGCCTTTGATGTCTGCGCGCTGAGATTCGTCTTCAGGACACCAGATGTTGTCCCTCTAGCTTGTCCACACCAAGAACACCTATGGCAGCCCTTGAACAGCTTCTAAAGCTTTTTCTATTAATTAGAAATTCAAGTTCTACCTTTTAAGAGATTAGAGATGTAAACAGGACACTAGAAACAATTTCTAGCGTTCTTAATTCAAGAGATTGATGGCTAATCTCTTTGAATTGATGAGAGATGAAGAACAATAGATGAAAAGCCTCAAAGTGGCGTGACAAAGGAGAGGAGTGGCTGCTGGTTACTTTTTCTTTTCATAACAACACTTAAATAGCTAGGTTAACACATTAAACCCTTGCCACATGTCACCCTTTGATTAGCTCTAGGTTTAAGTGACCCAATCACATTGTGCCAAGTGTCAAACATATATTTAATCTTGATTTTAATCATCTTACATGATTAAAAAACATTTGGCAAGCTTATGTGTAATTCCATGTGTCACCATCTCATGGTGCCACGTGTCACACTGTGAAATGACCAAAATGCCCTTGTGTCTTAATTTTGAGTTCTTAACCCAAAATAATTATTTTTCTTCTTCTAATTAATTTATATCAAATATAAATTAATTAATTAATCTCTATTAATTAATTTCTCATTAATTAAATTCATATTTAAATACTTTAAATATAAATTTAATTTATACTACACATCCAATAATCTAGATTTGGTTTCAAGTCATGCTAGGGACTTTGCAATTTAATTGCAAACCAAACCTATTTAATTAATCAATTAAACTCTTTAATTAATTAATTAAATCATATTTAAATAGGTGATAACTTGTGTATGTGTGTGACTTACTAGGCTTATCACTAATTGGCAATGAGACATGATATCAACTCTTAATATCATCAGAACTCTTTCTTACCATAAATGATTTCTCTAAATCATTTTATGAACCTCATAGACCATGGTTAACACCTAGCATAGCATGCCATGGCCACCCAATTAGTAATAAGGTTTACCTTAAATGAACCTATAATCATATGTTACCATGCACTAGAATCTCTCTGTTACAAAATCCCAACTCAAGCTGGAGTCATGGTTTATGTCAAACTCCATTTGCTATGAATATTATGTTCTCTTTTAATTCCAGTTCTTGATTAAAAAGATTTTCTCATCAGAAACTCTTTTCTGAATAAATCTATCTGTCTGCCAGAACTTGAAACATATAGAAAAATAATATAAACATAGGATTTTATATATATTTACTTAGAGGAACAGATTCCATATTGATCAACACCTAACTAGATATATAACTTGTAGGAGCCTACACATTCACATATACCCTTACAATGTACAAGTATGAAAGCAGTATCAAACTCAAACTACCTATATACAAGATAACTGTGCTATCTCAGGTCTAAAGATTATATGCACTGATATGATTTATGAAAAAACATTGACAAGAGTAAACTCCATGTGCTTGTCATAAGTGTCACTGGTTCGGCTTACTTATCATTTATAAGTGCCTATCATGTTTGTTATATGGCATGAGACTCACCATTCCATCTTATTTATATCTCATATAAATAACTTGGGAACAAACATGAATACAATCTTTCTGGATAAGTCATGTCCTTATTATGAAGTATCCTCGATTGTGAACCTATTTATGATACTTTGTGCTAGAAATATTGTCACTCATATTCTTAACAACTTAAGAATAATATTTCTAACAAAATATCAATGGACCTTTTCTATTACACATAAATATATTATGTAAACGGAAAAGTGGAAATGCCTTTTATTAATAAAAATATGCACAAGATACATACTAAATGATATGTTCTAGGGCATACTACTAACAGTTTGTTTGTAGGTTAAATTTGGAGAATTTTGGTGTATTTTGATCAGAGCAGCAATTTAGAAGAAATTATAGTTAAATTGCAAAATTTTGAAGTTGAGTTAAAGAAACAGAAAGTTGCACAACCTATGACACAGCTTGTATCACAGGTTGTGTCACACCTTACCCCTTTGTAAGGCATAACATGATCCCGTAGAATACCTAATGAACTACCGAACTTCACCTACCGATAACTAATTAAGTACCCTACAAGGGATTTTAAAACAAATTTCTATTTTTTCTTTTATAAGTGGTGAGCATTTTTTTTATATAGGTATTAAAAACATTTAATTGAAGTTGAAAACTATTTAAAATTTTTGGCCCATTTTATTTTTCCGCAAATTTTATAAAAATTTCGGCAGAGTGCCGTCTGTATTTTGAGAAAACAGTTCTTTAAATACTTGAAAAAAAAAGCACTTTCAATAATTTTTCTCAACAACTTCTTCAAATTCATAATCATCCCAATCAATTTCAATATCATTTATCAACTTCTAAAAATTCATATCCACAATTTCCAATATTCGACAATCATCAAAATACCATTTATCAATTTCATTCAATTTAAAACAAAATACTTCCATTCATATTTCATTAAAGATAAAACAATTTATATACATCATTACAAAAATTTACATTAAAAGAAATTCAAACTAAAATTTATTACAAATTTTATACAAGCTGCTCAAGACCAGTTTTACATGTCCATACCTTTACATACATTACATACATCAAAATAAATTTTTACAGTCAGGGTATAAAATATAACCGATAACTTCAAGCAGGTAGGTCCTCAATCCTCAGCAGCTTAGTCTGCTGCTCCTCTAGTCTCTAAATCTGCGATAGCAATAACAGCCATCGCTGAGTACTAGGACTCAGTGGTGCACAACATACTAAAATAATCTTTATGCAGAATTTAAATCATATTTATTCAAAAATTGGATTGAACATGAGAGTTAAACACAAAACATGAATTATGAGACTTTAATCCAAACAATTTCATTTCGAAGTGTCAAAACCAATTTCATAAAACCCACAGTTATATCATGCCATTCAAAACAAATATAATCTCAATAGCCAGAGGCTAAGGAGAAGTCACATCACAAGGCTAGCTAGCTCAAATATATGGATATCCATTCAATTTCTTCTTCTACTGGCACACACCTCAACACTTCAACCAGAGAAGGAATCAAAATTCGAAACTGATTACCCCCACTAGTCATGCTAGTGAGGTGTTCAAATATATGGTCATGACACTGTGGTTTCAAAACTTATCTTAACAATTTACTAAACATTTATGCCATCTCAAATATACATAAATAACTTTCAACAATTTAAATCAAAAGCATAATAAATATTTCATCCCAATAATGTCACAATTCAATATTTCAAATTATTCAAAACAATATGCAGAAGAAAATTTATAGAAATTCTACGTTGTGCACAAACCTTAAGCGAGTCGCCTCTTGGCCTTGACTCGATTTCTCGGGTTCTTTTCCGGTGTTCTTTTCAACTGAAATACACAGTTTCACAGTGTTTCAGTATCATAACTCATTATAAACCTAAAAATAAATTCAAATTCACTTTTATCTAGCTTATATATGCTAAACTTGATGTTCTTTAAACTTTGTGCTTCGGGGTTACTATTCACAGCACTATTCAAGTCAATTTGTTGACTTTCTAAGACTTAATAGGTATGGGAATTTCAACTTCACCCACATACCACATTTTGGTTACTAAATTTGTTAGTTTTGGTTGTTTACTCAAAATCTAAGTCTTTTAGGCAAATTTGTAAATTTTCAGTTTTAGTGTCTTATGTTGCACTGTTCCATTGGTCATTTTGCTGTTAGAATTTGGCAAAAACTTTCTTCTTAGAAAATGTTCTCTATTGTCTTAACTTTATTCTCTTTTTTGAATCACTCCATTTTAAGTTTTGTAGCTCAAGTTATAGCCATTTGAATCATGGCTGCCGGATTGGACTTAACCCAGATTTCTGAGAACCAAACTGGTTCTGGCAGTTTTAGGTCACCAATTTTGGGTGGCCAACTAACTTGGTTAAGGGCATAATTTGGGTTTGTATTCTTCATGAAAGTTTTAGTTCTATATCTTAGCTATCCACTGATAAAATTTCAGGTCATTTAGACTTACCAAGCCTAAGTTATGGCCAAATGAACAAACACTGTTCATTTGGTCATTTTTATACAGGTCAGACTGTATAAATCCGGATTTGATCAATTTGTTCACTAGGTTTTGGTCACTTTTTGGGCCTGATTCCTAAATGAAAAATGTTCCATTTTGTGTCTATTTTCATTCTCAATTGGTCTCATACCAATTGGACTTGTAAATTTTCAGTTTTGGTCCCTCAAAGGGACCTTGGTCCTGCTGCCTGTAGCATGGCCATTTTCAGTCCGAATTTAAACTCACTTCTAACACTTCCAACACATCTCAATTGGTCACAAATGACCATTTTTCATCTCAAACAAGGTCAAACACACCATTTGACTAATTCTCACATTTTTGCCTCCAAAACCCTAAATGCCAAAACCCTAGTTCATGCCATTTATTGCATTTAGCTAATTAAACACCTATACACATGCTTACTTAACTCATTCAAGCTCACCTATTCTACTAATTCAATCAAAACACATATATACACCCATTAACCCTAGCTGGCCGAAATTCAACTTTGGTCCCTCAACAAAAATTTTCTTTTCATTTAAGCATATTTCCAAGTTCCTTCAATCATAAACACATGTATTAAACTCAAAATTCCAAAGTAATTAGCTTACCTCAACTTTGAATTTCAATAACCCAATTTCTTCTTTCTTTTCTTTTTTTTTTCTTGCTCAATCTCCTCTTCAAGGTCTAGATACAAGATTTAGTGATGGAGAGTAGGGTTTCTATGGTGGGAATTAGGGTTTCTTCAAGCTCAAAATGAGCTTTAATGGAGTTCGGTGAGGGAGAGGGTGAGAGAGAGAGAGAACGGCAAGGTTGAAGAAAAATGGCCTTTTGCATTTTTTTTTCTTTTCTTTTATCAAATTTATCCTTTTGGAAGACCAAATTTATCCCATAATTAATTTTTAATTATTTTGTTTATTGCATCATGCATGATGTCATGCATGATGTCACCAATTTCCACTTTTCCATTTTCTCTTCTTTTTTTTTAATTTATTTTTCCATTAGTTCTTTAATTTAATTCCCGATTCTGAAATTTTCTTTTCTCAGATTTTATTTGACAGTTAGGTCAGGAGTCAGCTCTCGGGGTCAATTGACCAAATTGCCCCTCGCCGGTTCAACCCGGTTTGCAAATAATTCAATATTTCTTCCGGATCCCTGACCTAATTATTTGACTGGCTTAACAGTTCTTTTTCATGATTTTCTCTTTTCCACTGTGTTCGCAATAGTCTTAAGGACCACGGCGTTACATTTTACGATTCGAAATTTGAGTTTAAATCGACTTCACAATCCTTCCCGAGGAGGTCACCCATCGCTGTGACTCTCAGCTCGTTTAACTTCTTATGTTTTGTTTTTCTTTTTCATACTTAACTAATTGGCAATTACTAATTATTTGTATTTATGGCTTCTCAAGTTGTCTTAAGTGTGATTCTAATCCCCTTAATTGTCCGGACCGACACCGGTCACCGAAATAGTGAAATATACCAGGCTTTGCAAATAGGGGTGTTACAGGTTGTGTCATTGTCAGATATGAAGTTTTTCTCGGGAAAAAAGTTACACAACTTGCAATACAAGGCGCAACACAACCGACTCAGCTTGTGACATTTTAATAAAAATTTACTGACGTGGCACTTTCGTCCTTCTGATTTAACACATCATTTTCTCCAGAATCTTCTGTCTTTTTAACCCATTATAGGGCAGACCTTTGCACCATATATAAACACCTTTTTCTCTCTCTTTCCGTAAGGAGAAAAATAGGGAAATTTTACAAGAGAGAGAGAGAGGAAGAGGAGCATGTGAGATCGGTTTTTGGCAGCAGCAGAGGACGCCTTCTGCAACACTCCAGCAGTAGATTCTTCATCATTTTACTGGGTTTTTCTTTCCCTTAGCTTAGATTTTCATTATTTCTTCATTTTTATACTTGAGTTTGTCTTGAAACCATGATTTGTGAGTAGATCCTTGAGATTCTAGAGATGGGTTTGTAAATATTACTTTGTATTGTGGTTTTTGAACTGATTTAGTCATTTAAATGAGATTTGCTGCATTTTAATTTATTGCTTGTGAGTTTGTTGCCTTGCTTGATGAATGGGCCCTCATTAAGTTGGGTTTTAATCCTTGACAGATGGACTGAAAAGTGAATGTTTGGGATAGATAATCTTGCAATAAACTTTATTTTCTTGGTGTTAGAGATAAGCTAAGAGGATTAAGGGGACTTTCAACATCAATTAGAGCTTTAATTGGGTTTTTGTCAGGTTTGAAATACTGTGAAAACAGGGTTTGATTTGATGAATACCAACTTTGAAGCTCTTGAAAAAGGTTTCAAAGAACTAAGAATTGATTTCCTTCAAAATTGCAATTCTCATGTGTTTGGCTAAATTGGGGACAAACCATATGCAAACAATATTGAAAACCCTATCTCTAGAATCACTTTAATTTTTATTGAATTTAGATTTAATTCCTCCCAATTTCATAATTAGCAATTTCAATTTAAATTTTGGTAATATAGTTTAATTAATTTAGTTAATTGTTTGATTTAGCTTAAATTCCTCAAATACCAATTTTAATTTCAAATTTCATTTTTAATATCTTTAAATTTTACTACTATAATTAGCTTATTCCTTTAATTCAATTTAAGCACAATTCACTGTGGGAACGATATTTTTAAAACTATACTACTGTGATTCGTGCACTTGCGGAAGCTATTCCACAGCTAACATCAAGTTTTTGGCGACATTGCCGGGGAATTGTTTGGTTTTAAGTTGGATTTTAATTGTTTTAAGCTTATTAGAATTTTTATTTTCTTTTATTTTCACTGCTATTCCTTGTGTTTTTCAGGTACTTTTCTTGTTTATGAGACGATTAAAAAGCACAAGTGCTACTCAATTATTGTTCAACCCTGAAATTGAAAAATTCTATCGAACTAACAAAAAGGAATCTAAAAGGAGAAAGGAAGCAGAAAAAGAAGAACAACAAGGGTTTGACCAAGAGGAGAAAATTGAAAATGTGGAGAATCAAAATAGAGCTATTGGTGGAAATAATGGAGGAAATGAGCAAAACAGGCAGAATGAAGTTGTTAATCAAAATGATCCTTAGATAAGATCTATGTTAGATTATGCTTTTCCTAGATGTGTTGATGTGAGAGATAGTAGACCTATCATTGGAGCTAATCAATTTGAGTTAATGACTGGTCTCATTCAAATGGTTCAGAATTCACAATTTGGAGATAGTCCACTTGAAAATCCTCATTCTCATTTGAAGAAATTTTTGATGATATGTGGCACTCAAAGACAGCCTGGAGTTTCAGATGAAGTGATTCGGTTGATCTTATTCCCATTCTCTCTTTGGGATTTAGTATTAGAGTGGTATGACTCACTTCCATAAGCTACTATAGCTACTTGGGAGCAGCTATCTCAAGCTTTTCTATCTCAGTTTTTCCCACCTAGGAAGACCACTAATTTGAGAAATTTGATGGTAGCTTTTAAACCAAGGGATGATGAAACTTTGTATGAATCTTGGATGAGATTTAAGGAGCTTGAAAGGCAGTGTCCTCATCATGAAATACCCAAATGGATGATTGTTCAGAATTTCTACCCCAGAGTTACTCCAGCCATAAGAAATACAATTGATTCACAAGCAGGAGGAGATTTGATGAGAATGACAAGTGAAGAATGCTATGATCTATTAGAGAATATTGCTCATAACACCCATTTAGAGGGAAATCCTAGAGCAATTGAGCCAAAGAAGGCTTGTATTTATGAACTTGACTCAGTTAGCTACATGAATGCAAGATTTGATCAGTTGACTCAGCTACTTATTATCGTCCTTTCAGTTTGGCACCATTGCTAAATATTCAGCCGGCAATAGCAGAGACGCCTATTGCAATGCTTAACTGTACAGACCATTGCGGAAATATAAACATTCCATACCCATTCAGAAAGGGTAAGGGTTGTTATCTGAACAAATAGTTTGAAATTGCTTGCAACAAAAGTAGAGCTTTTAACCAAGTAATATTAATTTGGTTTAGAATGGTTTTGGGTAGTTTAAGATAAATTTTAATCCAATTTGAAACAAATTCGAGTATTAAAAATATTAATTAGAATTTGGGTATAGATAAAATAATTTTCGTTGGTACTTTATCTATTGCCATTTTTACCTAAACTCACAACAAACTTTTTTGATCGGTTAAGAAGCTAAAATGAAAAAACAAACCAAATTAATAAAAATTGAAAATGTACACATCCTACTTAGAAATTTCTGCGCAATTTAATTAAATACTTTCTTATAATTGATAAGGTCTCTCCATCTATTTTGAGTTGCATAATTCACTAATCATGTAAACCGAATTATATTATTTGTTTTTATTAATATAAAATTAATATAAATATCACTATATATTTTTTAAGTTTATTAAATTTTAATTGAAGTTTAAATTTAAAATTATATAGTCTTATAAATGATTCTGATAATTAATTATTAAATTAAAATTCATTTATTAAATACTGATACTTACTTAATGGTCAGTATCGACTTAATTTGTTGGCCAAAATCTGTCAACAAAAGCGGGTTCTGCGCGCGCACACACACACATATATAACAGACAGATTTTTCTTTGGTGCTGCCATATAGGATTCCAAAACCTTTATATTTATGCCACGTAACAATATTTAAAATAGTCAAGTTTTCTCCTAGGCTATCACATAAGATTCTAAAACCAATACATTTATGCCAAATGGCAATATTAAATTGAATTTATTTCATTGCCACATATACCAATTATATATATATATAAAGCAATGAGGTTTTCTCTTACTATTACCACGTGGCACTCTAAATTTTAGTACTGTCACGTGGTACTTACTATATAAAAATTATTATATTTAACAATTATAATAATTAATGTAAGTAATTATTATTTTTTATATTAAGTATTTAATTCCATTTTTTATTTAATTCTAATTTTCTTTTAAATATCTTTACTATAACCATTATTACCATAATTTTTATGGCTAACTAATTAAAAATAGTAGATATATTTCAAAAATTTATAAATTTTTCATTTAAGGATTCTTAAATTTTTTATTATTTCATTTAATTATAAAAATTTAAGAATTATACATCTTAAAATTAATAAAATAATTTAGAATTATACTATAAAAATTATCACATGGAGCTAAATATTTTATCCTCTTATCACATGGAGTTAAATAATTTGTCATCTTTCTCTTTTTTTATATATTTAATAAATTTTAATTTACCATGATTTTATTTTATTTTATTTTAACACATATTTAATAAAAATATATTTTTAATTATATATTGAATGTTATATATATATATATATAATAAATTATGAAAAAATGAAATAAAATTTTATTTTCATAGTAATGAAAAATAAGAAATTTATGTTAATATTCAATTTTCATTATTTTTTTGATATTCTTTATAGTATAATTAATAAATAACTAATATTAGTATTAATCATATTATATTGTTTTATTATTATTTAGAAAAATTTTATATATATATATATATATATATATATATATATATATATATATATATATATGCACCTGTCCCCACTTGAAATTTTATTTTTTATTAATTAATTATATAATTTCTTTAAATTATGTTTAAGTTATTAATTTTCTAATTTTACATATATAAATTACAAATTATTTAATTATTACATTTTAATACTATAATAAATAGCTATTATTATTGCTATTGTTATTATGATTATTATAAATACCCGAAAAGTTCAATTTAATTAGAGAAAGAACAAATTAAAAATTAATTTAATTAATTTATTAATTTTACCTAATAAAAATATATATTAATTTTATATATGTTGCATTTTTACTTTCTGATAAAAAAGTGGTCCATATTTTTATAAAACAAATTCAAAATGAGATAAGATTTTAAATCTATCATATTTATACTAATTGGTAATTTTTAATTACATTTATTGATAAATATTTTTCTATATTTCCTAAAAGTTGTAATATGCCAAGTGGCAATATTAAATTGAATTTATTGCCTTGCCACACACACACACACACACACACACACACATATATAAAGCAAGGAGATTTTCTCTTACTGTTACCACGTGGCACTCTAAATTTTAGCGCTGTCACGTGGCACTTACTATATAAAAATTATTATATTTAACAATTATAATATTTAATATAAGTAATTTAAGTATTTAATTTCATTTTTATTTAATTCTAATTTTCTTTTAAATATCTTCATTATTACCATAATTTTTATGACTAACTAATTAAAAATAGTAGATATATTTCAAAAATTTATAAATTTCTCAATTAAGGATTCTTAAATTTTTTATTATTTCATTGAATTATAAAAATTTAAGAATTATACAACTTAAAATTTACAAAATAATTTAGAATTATACTATAAAAATTATCACATGGAGTTAAATACTTTGTCCTCCTATCACATAGAGTTAAATAATTTGTCATCTCTCTCTTTTTTATATATTTAATAAATTTTAATTTACCTTGATTTTATTTTACTTTAACACATATTTAATAAAAATATATTTTTAATTATATATTGAATGTTATATATATATAAAATGAATTATGAAAAAATGAAATAAAATTTTATTTTCATAGTAATGAAAAATAAGAAATTTATGTTAATATTCAATTTTCGTTATTTTTTTGATATTTTTATAGTATAATTAATAAACAACTAATATTATTATTAATCATATTATATTATTTTATTATTATTTAGAAAAAATTATATATATATATATATATATACACACACTTGCCCCATTGAAGTTTTATTTTTTATTAATTAATTATTAATTTCTTTAAATTATGATTAAGTTATTAATTTTCTAATTATGCATATATAAGGTACAAATTATTTAATTTTTACACTTTAGTATTATAATAAATAGTGAGTGTTGGGCACTGAAAGAGTCGTATGCATCTAAGATAAGAGTTGCAGAGATGAGAATGTTAAGGTGGATGAGTGGCCATACTAGATTAGATAAAGTCCGTAATGAGAGTATCAGAGAAAAGGTAGGAGTGGTGCCAATTGAAGATAAGTTGAGAGAAGGGAGATTGAGGTGGTTTGGTCATGTGAAGCGTAGACATACGGAGGCTCCAGTTAGACAAGTAGAGCACATTAGGTTAGAGGATAGAAAGAAAAAAAGGGGTAGACCTAAATTAACTTGGAGGAGAGTAGTACAACATGACTTAGAAGCATTACACATTTCTGAGGATTTAACCCAAAATCGTTCAGAGTGGAAAAAACGAATCCATATAGCCGACCCCAAATTTTTGGGATAAAGGCTTAGTTGAGTTGAGTTGAATATTATAATAAATAGCTATTATTATTGTTGTTGTTATTATTATTATTATAAAACTTGAATGGTTCAATTTAATTAGAGAAAGAAAAAATTAAGAATTAATTGAACTAATTTATTAATTTTATCAAATAAAAACATATACTAATTTTATATATGTTGTATTTTCACTTTTTGATAAAGAAATGGTCCATATTTTTATAAAATAAATTCAAGAGGAGGTAAGATTTTAAATCTATCATATTTATACTAATTGGTAATTTTTAATTAAATTTATTGATGACTATTTTTTTATATTTCCTAAAAGTTGTAATATACAATTATTATATATATATATATATATATATATATATATATATAATAGAAATGTATTCACAGAAAAATTGCAACACTTTTCTTAAAAAATTATCACGTGTCACTTTCTATAAATATTCTCTTTTATACTAATTATTATTTAAATTTTTATTTATCTCTTAATTATTATTGTTATTTAAATAATATCTTAAAATTTATGATTTAAATTATTATTTTTTAAAAATTTAATTTTTTAAAAATTAAGACATTTTGTAATTAAATACAATATTTATAAATTATTTATATTATTCTATAAATACTAATTATTATTTAATTTTTAATTCTTCTTTTAATTATTATTATTATTTATAATACTACTTTAACATTTATTAGTTAAAATATTATTTTCTTTAAATTCTTATTTTTAAAAAAATTAAGACCTTTTATGATTAAATATAATACTTAAAATTTATTTATATTATTTTTTTTATAAATTCATATACTTAAAATTTATTTATATTATTTTTTTTTATAAATTCATTTATATAAAATATTATTTATCACATGATATGTTTAGTGATAATAATAATAATAATAATAATAATAATAATAATAATAATAATAATAATAATAATAATAATAATAATAATAATAATAATAATAATGAAAGGTAATTGATGACCATTAATTTAAGGAACATTGACTATTAATTTATGATTTCATAATTAATAATAAATACTCTCCTTTATATCAATTATTATTTAATTTTTTTATTTCTCTTTTAATTACCATTATTATTTATAATATTACCTTAGCATTTATGATTCAAATTACTATTTTTAAAAAAATTAAAACATTTAGTAATTAAATGTAGTATTTACAAATTATTTATATTATTTTATAAATACTAATTTTTTTTATTTCTCCTATAATTATTATTATTATTTATAATATTACTTTAATATTTATGATTTAAATTATTATTTTTTGATTTTGATTTTTAAAAATTAAGATATTTTATGATTAAATATAATTTTTAAAAATTATTTATATTATTTTTTTATAAATTCATTTTTATAAAAATATTATTTACCAAATGTTACCCTCCATAATAATAATAATAATAATAATAATAATAATAATAGATAATTGATGACCATTAGTTTAAAAAAATTAATCATTAATTTGTGATCTAATAATTAACTATCATATAATTCAATCTTAAATTATTTCATATATTTAACAAATATTTTTATTGTATTATTATATTTTTTATTATAAAATCTTTCTTAAAAATTTTGAGAGACAAAAGTGTAGTCTACATAAAAAGTTTTAAAAATAAAATATAGAGATTTGACTAATTTATAATTAGTATATATTATTTTTTATGTTAATAATTTAATATTATTTTTATTTAACTTTTCTAAAATTAATTAATGCTTATTATTATTATTATTATTATTATTATTATTATTATTATTATTATTATTATTATTATTATTATTATTATTATTATTATTATTATTATTATTATTATCATATGGCCAACTTATGACCATTTAATTGAAATGGCCAAGTAAATGAGAAACATTTTACTTTTAAAAAATTGAATTTAAATGTTTTTGTTACCATTTTTCAATTCAATAATATTTAGTTATAAATTATTTTTTATTTAAATGATTTTCATTTATTTGTCAATATATAGTATCATATGAGATTTTTGATACACATCAAACACTCTTCTTTCACCAAGTATTTTTATTTAACCTAAATGTGCTCAAATATTTTTTATATTTTATTATTTATTTCAAAGTTATTAGTTGTCATTCTCAAAATTTATTTTTTTAAATATATCTAATTAATATTTATTTAATTATTAATTTTCTAAAATTTCTTATTTAATATTTCTTAAACTTTGAATATCTTATTTCATTATAATTATATATCGAATAAAATTATAATTAATATTTTGATTATCTATATTTTATTATAATTAATTTTCATCAAAATTATTTTTAAATTTTAATTAAATATCTATATCTTAGTGCATAAATTATCTCTTAACTATATTTTTATATAAAAATAGAATTTTAACGATAAATTGCAAATATAATTGTTAGTAGTATGCCCTAGAGTATATCATTTAGTATGTATCTTGTACATATTTTATTAATAAAAGGCAATTTCACTTTTCCGTTTACATAATGTATTTATGTGTAATAGAAAATGTCCATTGATATTTTGTTAGAAATTCTATTCTTATGTTGTTAAGAATATGAGTGATAGTATTTCTAGCACAAAGTATCATAAATTGGTTCACAATCGAAGATACTTCACACAGGACATGACTTATTCAGAAATACTGTAATCATGTTTATTCCTAAGGTATTTATATGAGATATAAATAAGATGGAGTGGTAAGTCTCATGCCACATAACAAACATGATAGGCACTTATACATGATAAGTAGGCCGAACCAGTGACGCATATGACAAGCACATGGAGTTTACTCTTGTCAATGCATTGTCATATATCATATCAGTAGATATAATCTTTAGACTTGAGATAACACAGTTATCTTGTATATAGGTGGTTTGAGTTTGATACTGCTTTCATACTTGTACTGTGTATGGGTATATGGGCATGTGTTGGCTCCTACAAGTTATATATGGAGATAGGTGTTGATCAAGATGGAATCTGTTACCCTAAGTAAATAGGGATAAAATCCTATGTTCATTTAATTGTTCTTGATGTTTCAAGTTCCTGGCCAGAACAGACAGATTTAGTCAGAAAAGAGTTTCTGACAAGAAAATCTAATTCATCAAGAACTGGAATTAAAAGAGAACATAATATTCATAGCAAATGGGGTTTGACATAAACCATGACTCCAGCTCGAATTGGGATTTTGTAATAGAGAGATTATAGTGCGTAGTAATATATGATTATAGGTTCATTTAAGGTATTCCTTATTACTGATTGAGTGGCCATGGCACGCTATGCTAGGTGTCAACCATGGTCTATGAGATGCCTAAAATGATTTAGAAAAATCATTCATTATAAGAAAGAGTTCTGATGATATTAAGAGTTGATATCATATCTCATTACCAATTAGTGATGAGCCTAGTGAGTCACACACATACACAAGTTAATCACCAAGTTAAATGTGATTTAATTGATTAATTAAAGAGTTTAATTGATTAATTAAATAGGTTTGGTTTGCAATAAGATTGCAAAGTCCCTAGCATGGCTTGAAACCAAATCTAAGTTATTGGATGTATAGTACAAGTTAAATTTATATTTAAAGTGTTTAAATATGAATTTAATTGTGAGAAATTAATTATTGAAGATTAATTAATTAATTTATATTTGATATAAATTGATTAGAAGATAAGAAATAATGATTTTGGATTGAGAACTCAAAATTACAATATAAGGGTAATTTGGTCATTTCACATGGTGACATGTGGCACCATGAGATGGTGACACATGGCATCATATAAGTTTGCCATTTGTCTTCCTATCACGCAAGGTGATCAAAGTCAAGATTAAGTCTAGCTTTGACACTTGACTTAATGTGATTAAGTCAATTAAAAAAAAGGTGCAATGTGGTGGTGACATGTGACAAAGGGTGTAAGTGATTACTTGACCTAATTATAAAAGGGAAAAGAAAAGAAGAAACAAATAACACTCTCTCTTGTTTCAAGTGTGGCGGCACCTTTTCTCTCCCTCTCCTCTTCTTGCTTTCTCATCAATTCAAAGAGAATAATACAAATTCTTTTAAATTAAAATTGCTAGAAATTGTTTCTAGTGTCCTATACACACAAACAACCTCTCTAAAAGCAAAAATCCAAATTATAATTAGTTGGCAAGGCTTGAGAAGCTGATTTGGGGGCTGTCCATTGGTGATCTTAGTGTGGACAAGCTAGAGGGACAACATTTGGAGTCCTAAGTGCTTCCTAAAGGTGCCAATTGCATCCATAGTACATCAAAGAGGTTAATGCTCAAACTCCTCTTTTAAACTAGGGTTTAATTGAATTAATTTGTTAATTCACAATCTTGAATGGCAAATATAGATCCTAATACATATTAAAAGTGTTTTAATATACAATTGAGTATTGAAATTAATTAGGCACATAAGAGATGTGGCATGATGCATGAAACCCTAGAAGAAAATTTTTAAATTCAATGCTCCAATGAACTAATCACCATGCTTCCGCTCCTTCAATAATAACATTGAAAATTTAGCTACAAATAAAGATGATTAAGAACAATTAAAGTTACAATATTATAATCATGAAATCTGCCTTTTGAAAAATAGTATGTATTTTTAGTATTTATTTTAATAATAAAAAATTATGACATTTTATAATTATAACTTTTATGAAATGTATTTATTTTACAAATTTATGTAAAGTGATAACTATTTTTGTCAGATAATTATTTTATAAAAAAATTTAGATTAATAAAAAAAAATTACATTTAGATGTAGTAATTTTAAAAATAATATAATAGAATGTTATTTTTAATTAATAATAATATTATATATTTTCATTATTACTAAAATTAAATAATTCAATTCATCAATTTGATAATTTTTTATTATATTAATAACAAAAAATATTATATTTATATATTTTTAAAATAATATTATTTTCTCATTAATTTAATGTATTTTCTATAATTTATAAAAAATAAATATCAATTTACATAAATTATGAGATAAAATATAAAAATTTTATGAAATTTAAACTATTTTTCAAATAAAGTACTTTAATTACATTTTAAACAAAATAATTATGAAAATTACTCTTAATAAATGTATAAAAAGAACTAAATAGGTATTTTAATTAATTATAACATAAATTATTTAAAATTTTATTATTATGATAGGTAAAAATTTATTTAAATTAAATTAAATAAAAAAATTTAATTTAAAATTAATTTAATAGTAATAATTTATTTTATTTAAAATAATTAAAAATTAAATTAAAAAATAAAAATTATAAATTACCCATGCATAGCATAGGTATTATGCTAGTTGAATATAAAATCAATTCAAGACATTTCCAGGAAATATATGTTTGGACGACCAAATCCAATCCTTTCAACATAATTTAGAAGTAGAAGTTGTAGGGCAAAAGTTTCAGGGGAGATTTCTTTAAAACTAGATCTAGAGTTGTAAAACTAATTATGTGAGATTGCAAAGACGTGTGTATATTTACTATTGTTGATGGAGGGAGCTGAGCTCCCAATTTTTAATTTATTTATATTAAGAATTGTGAAGGTGAGCTGAACACTTCATACTATTATTTTTATTTGTTATAGGTCGGGTGAGTTATTACTCCCCGTTAGATAGTCCTGACTCTGTGCATTTATTTTCTTGGAATTAGGCTATTATTATGGGCTTTATGTATGGTTTAGAAATACTTAGACTTGCTACGAATTTTGGAGGACTTATGCTAACCAAGTCCGAGTACTAGTCTGGCCTAGAAATCGAGTCGTGACACACTCAATTTAGAAATAACACTAAAATAAGAGTTCTACTCAATATAGGAAATATTCATCTATGGTTTTCATGAATATTTCTCCAACTCAAATTAAAAAAAGTCTCCCTCCAAATCCCACTAGGATTTTGAGTCATAATTTTAAAATAATTGTACCGATTGCTGTCATATTACAATACCTTCATCCCTTCATGCTTTCGATCCAAGATTACAGGCCATAGATGATAATCAAAGCACATATGGTTGCAAGCTGGCATTTCCAGCCGGAACATATGAAACCAACTCCTGGAGAGAAAAGGATCGCAATCTCCAGTTTCCGATGGTGCGAGATTGGAAGATCAATTCGACCCTAAGGAAAGATTATATTAGGATGATCAATTCCGATCAATGGAAAAGTGTTTTCCCGGAAAACTTGGATTGCTACTACAGTTCTTCTTCTTTTATTGAGCTAATAATGCGTTGTTCTTGCAACCTTGGGTACGAGGGCAATCCTTAAATTTAATTAGAATTCACTTATTATTTTTCATTTTGACATTATTATATTAGTTATTGATGAATGCTAAGATCCAAAGTTTTGTGGTCATTGCCAGGGAATATCAAAATGTGCGAATACTTCTGGATCATTTAAATGTGGACCTAACGCAAAATGGATTATATTATTGGTAAGTCCTCTTTTGCTCAACAGTATCATTAATCATGTAAAGAGCTATAATATTTTTTACCATTTTTACGATCTAAAAAAATGTTAAGTAAATTTAATTAGTCTATATCATGTTATCCTTAAATAAATTATTGGAATTATGTTATTTTTGTATAATTATAAATATATTTATTATTTAATTATTTTCAAAAATTTTTATATATAAATAATATTAGATAATATAATCATAAATAAATATGAGATTTATTATTTCTTAATTTCTATTGATTAATCTATAAATGAGTTTGGCTAACGATTTCTCTAAGTTACATTTGACTAAGTAATCATATTTTTTTACTTACATTGACTTTATTAAGCTAGTAAGTAATCATTTTTATTTGTATTCATTTTTTTTTCTTTTGTCTGTTATTTAGTGTGTAGGTGGGATTATTGGAGTTGTGGTAATAGTCTTTGGTACTCATTTGACAACTCACGTGCATGGTACTTCTGGTTATTTGGATCTAAAGTATTTCCAATCTAGCCAATTTACAGATAGGAGTGATGTTTATAGCTTTGGAGTAGTTCTAGTGGAGCTTTTAAGTGGACAAAAGCCAATTTGTTCAAATAGCACACAAGAAATCATGAGTCTTGCCCCACATTTCATTGTTTTGATAGACGAGAACAGACTTTTTGACATTGTTGATGCGCTTATTATGGAGGATTGTCAAGAAGAAGAAATTGTTGCAGTAGCTAATCTAGCTCTAAGATGCTTAAATTTGAATGGAAAGAAACGACGTTCAATGAAATAAGTTGCATTATAGTTGGAAAGGATTTGAGCATCACCAAGTAATAAGTTGAATGTTCAACAAAATATTGAAGAGACCGAAAAGGTCGTGGCTGCTGAAGTAATTATGTTGGAGATGGATGATGTTCCTACATCAGTTACTTGTGATTTTAACAGTGTTGAAGCTGTAACAATAGATCTTGAAACTATCGATTGTTTTATAAGAAAGTTGTTAGAGAAACTCTAGAACATGCAATAATAATATTAGTTCTTTTTATATAGAACATGTAATAATATTGATTAGTAGAACCTGAAGATCAAGAAGCTTAGACTGGTCCATTACTATTGTCTTCTATTTCCTCTTTTATATGAAAGTTGTTGAAGAAACTAATTAAAGAAAAAATCCAATTAAAGAACCTAAATAATATCTTGCTTTATAAAAAAATCTTTACCTAAATTCGATCTACAATGAATTGAAGACATAATATATATAATAGAATCCACCTATAAAATAAGTGTAATTCTCATATTTGTATTTTAAATCTATGATAAATCAAGTTTTCTTTTATATATGTTAGTGATGGCATGTTTTTGAAAAAAAAAAGATTCCGGGAGTTGAATGACTTCTCTTGCAATTTCTCATGTTTCTAACAACTAAATTGGTGTTTTTTTCTTCTTTTTTCTCATCGAAGGTACACTTTTACTATTGGACTTTAGTATTATTAGAAATTTCAATGTCATTTCTCTATTTTAATCGGATTGAATATTATTTCTTATGATAATAATCAATATTATTTTTTTTTCCATGAGGATAAAAACTCCAAGCAAACAATAAATTAAATTATAAAAATAAAATACTTCGTACATTATATTATGTAGATTCCACTATGTCCTTAAGTATAAGATTTCTCACTTGATCAACCAATTGGCAGACTGTATGACCCTTGTCCCACATTGGTGCCAAATCCAATACAAAATAATTTGTGTTATTGATTTTAACTAATGGCTTAGATCTACAAATTATTTGAATCAATCGGAGCTAAGGTACCGTTACAATTAGTGAATAAATTTTTTTCCCTCCAAAATTTAGAACGCAAGTTTGTGATTTTCTTCCCAAAATTATAGCAATCAATATTCTTCACGGCATGCTAGGAAGTCTTGTATTTTGCATCTTTCGGCAAATGCACAAAAAGTTCACTCTGTCAAAACCTCCTACAACAGTTTGAATATTCTCTCTCAACTTTGCTTTTCAACAGAAGTAACTTTTATTAATAAATTTTTTGTTTAGGGACAACAGAGTACTTTCAAATTGGAAGGTGCAGAGAAATATTTTTTATAGTAATTTCACTATTTATGACATAATACTACATTTAGATATTATGATATTTTTTAAGATTATCCTTGAATGTAAAAAATAAAAGGCAAAAGCTCACATTTTTGTCTTTATATTCTTGAAATTGAATTATTAGTTTTTAATATTTAATTGTTTAATAGTTTAGTGCTCTATTTACTTTTTGTTCCTTAATAATTAGTCAAAATAATTAAAAATTTAAAATATTATAAAATTTTATGCATACTCAGAGACGTATCTAACATATAAAAAAAACAACTTCCCTTTTATTACAACGACTTTCCTATAGAGCGATTAATTTAATTGAGCGCATGAATCTTATTAACTATAAAACAACGACTTCTCTTTTATTATAAAGAAAATTTTCCCACTATCTATCTTCTACGCTTATCTTCTAGTGAATTAAAAAAATTTTTTGTTCCCTTTTATTACAAAGAAAATTTACTTTTCGTTCCCTTTTCATTGGTCAAAATAAATAAAAATTTAAAATATTATAAAATTTTATACATGCTTGGTGGTGTATCTAATATATAAAAAACAACGACTTCCCTTTTATTACAACGACTTCCGATAGAGGGATTAATTTAATTGAGTGCATGAATCTTACTAATTATAAAACAACGACTTCCCTATTATTATAAAGAAAATTTCTCCACTTTCTAACTTCTACACTTGTCTTATAGTAAATTTAAAAAAATATTTTTCTATTGTTTAAGTACTTATAGTAACTAATAATTAAATTTTTATATTTTAAAAATTAGTATATTTTTTTATAGTAATTTCACTATTTACGACATAATACTACATTTAAATATTATGACATTTTTTAAGATTATCCTTGAATATAAAAAATAAAAGGCAAAAGCTCACACTTTTGTCTTTATATTCTTGAAATTGAATTATTAGTTTTTAATATTTAATTGTTTAATAGTTTAGTGCTCTATTTACTTTTTGTTCCTTATTAATTAGTCAAAATAATTAAAAATTTAAAATATTATAAAATTTTATGTATACTCAAAGATGTATCTAACATATAAAAAAAACAACTTCCCTTTTATTACAACGACTTTCCTATGGAGCGATTAATTTAATTGGGCACATAAATCTTATTAATTATAAAATAACGACTTTCCTTTTATTACAAAGAAAATTTCTCTACTTTCTATCTTCTACGCTTATCTTCTAGTGAATTAAAAAATTTTTTGTTTCCTTTTATTACAAAGAAAATTTACTTTTCGTTCTCTTTTCATTGGTCAAAATAATTAAAAATTTAAAACATTATAAAATTTTACACATGCTCGGTGATGTATCTAATATATAAAAAATAATGACTTCCTTTTTATTACAACGACTTCTCGATAGAGGAATTAATTTAATTCATCATTAAATTAATTCATCATTACATTTACATAAAAGTAACTTTTATTTATAAATTTTTTGTTTAGGGACAACAGAGTACTTTCAAATTGGAAGGTGAGGAGAAATATCTCTTTAAGCTCAAAATGGTCATGCTCCAGTCAAATAAAATAAATATTTAAATATGTTCAATTGTTTGATAGTTTAGTTCCTTTATTTACTTTTAAGTTTTTTTTTATTAGTCTAAATAATTATAGATTTAAAATATTATAAAATTTTATAAATAATTAATAAACACTTTTTATTCATTAATATATTAAGTTCGTATATTGTTGATATCAAGTGATTCATTCTCATCACTAATTTATGTGTACATATATTTAATATATAATACTATGCTAATATTATATAATGTAAAAAAATTAATAACAAATCATATAAAAAAATTAATCACAATTTCTTATACGTTGTCTAAAAAAATTAGTTAATAAATAATAGTGTATTGACTTAATTTATTGGTCAAAATCAGTCAAATAAAAGTGGGTTCCAAACCTTGAATATGAAAATTAATTCAAGATTTTTCCATTAAATTTACCAAATCCTTTAAATTATAGAAATATCTTGAGTCTCGAATTGCACTGTTTTAGTGCAGTAGTTTCAACACCCGTGCCTTAACGACCGATTTGCCATAAAGATTAATTTAATTGAGCGCATGAATCTTATTAATTATAAAACAATGACTTTCCTTTTATTATAAAAAAATTTCTCCTCTTTCTATCTTCTACACTTGTCTTCTAGTAAATTAAAAAAAAATGCTATCATTTGAATACTTATAGTAATTAATAATTAAAATTTTATATTTTAAAAATTAGTATATTTTTATAGTAATTTCACTATTTATGACATAATAATACATTTAAATATTATGATATTTTTTTAACATTTTTTTAATATCCTTGAATGCAGAAAATAAAAGGCAAAAGCTCACATTTTTATCTTTATATTCTTCAAATTGAATTATTAGTTTTTAATATTTAATTGTTTAATAGTTTAGTCCCTCTGTTTACTTTTTGTTCATTTTTCATTAGTCAAAATAATTAAAATTAATTTTAAAACATTATAAAATTGTATGCATGCTCATTGGCGTATCTAATATATAAAAAACAATGACTTCCGACTTCCGTGTAGAGGAATTAATTTAAATGAGTGCATGAATCTTATTAATTATAAAATAACGAGTTCCCTTTTATTACAAAGAAAATTTCTCCACTTTCTATCTTCTACACTTATCTTCTAGTGAATTAAAAAAATTTTTTGTTCCCTTTTATTACAAAGAAAATTTACTTTTCGTTCCCTTTTCATTGGTCAAAATAATTAAAAATTTAAAACATTATAAAATTTTACACATGCTTGGTGGTGTATCTAATATATAAAAAACAACGACTTCCCTTTTATTACAACGACTTCCCGATAGAGGGATTAATTTAATTGAGTGCATGAATCTTACTAATTATAAAACAACGACTTCCCTATTATTATAAAGAAAATTTCCCCACTTTCTAACTTCTACACTTGTCTTATAGTAAATTAAAAAAAATATTTTTCTATCGTTTGAGTACTTATAGTAACTAATAATTAAATTTTTATATTTTAAAAATTAGTATATTTTTTATAGTAATTTCACTATTTACGACATAATACTACATTTAAATATTATGATATTTTTTAAGATTATCCTTGAATATAAAAAATAAAAGGCAAAAGCTCAAATTTTTTTCTTTATATTCTTGAAATTGAATTATTAGTTTTTAATATTTAATTGTTTAATAGTTTAGTTGCTCTATTTATTTTTTGTTCCTTATTCATTAGTCAAAATAATTAAAATTTTAAAACATTATAAAATTTTATGCATACTCAAAGGCGTATCTAACATAAAAAAAAGGACGACTTTCCTTTTATTATAACGACTTCCCTATAGAGGGATTAATTTAATTGAGCGCATGAATATTATTAACTATAAAACAATGACTTCTCTTTTATTATAAAGAAAATTTTCCCACTTTCTATCTTCTACACTTGCCTTCCAGTGAAGTAATATTTAATTGTTTAATAGTTTAGTGCTCTATTTACTTTTTGTTCCTTATTTAAAATATTATAAAATTTTATGCATACTCAGAGACGTATCTAACATATAAAAAAAACAATTTCCCTTTTATTACAGTGACTTTCCTCTAGAGCGATTAATTTAATTGAGCGCATGAATCTTATTAACTATAAAACAATGACTTCTCTTTTATTATAAAGAAAATTTTCCCACTCTCTATCTTCACATACATTTCCGCCAGGAACTATTTCACTGTAGTAGGTTGCAATACCTCAGTCCTCTCCCAAGTTTTTAAATGGTCAATACTTTGATTAAATCGGACCGAATCGACTGATCAAATCAAATATCAACTTAATTTATCTATACTTCTATACTCAACTCAACTCAACTAAGCTTTTATCCCAAAGATTTAGGGTCGGCTATATAGATTCGCTTTCTCCACTCTAAACGATTTTGGGTTAAATCCTCAGAAATGTGTAATGCTTCTAGGTCATGTTGTACTACTCTCCTCCAAGTCAATTTAGGTCTACCCTTTTTTTTCTTTCTATCCTCTAAACTAATGTGCTCTACTTGTCTAACTGGAGCCTCCGTATGTCTACGCTTCACATGACCAAACCATATCAATCTCCCTTCTCTCAACTTATCTTTAATTGGCACCACTCCTACCTTTTCTCTAATACTCTCATTATGGACTTTATCTAGTCTAGTATGGCCACTCATCCACCTTAACATTCTCATCTTTGCAACTCTTATCTTAGACGCATACGACTCTTTTAGTACCCAACACTCACTACCATATAACATAGCCGGTCGTATGGCTGTACGGTAAATTTTCCTTTTAACTTATTGGGAATTTTACGATCACATAAAACTCCCGTGGCACGTCTCCACTTCAATCATCCGGCTTTAATCCTATGACTAACATCCTCCTCACATCCCTCATCTACTTGAAGGACTGAGCCTAGATATTTAAAGTGATTACTTTGGGACAGTACCACTCCATTCAAATTAACTCCTTCCCTATCACCAATTTGGCCTTCACTGAACTTGCAATGCATGTATTCTGTCTTCGTTCTACTTAACTTAAAACCCTTGGATTCTAGAGTACTTTTCCAAAGCTCTAGCTTTCTATTGACTCCTTCTCGTGTCTCATCTATCAAAACAATATCATCCGCAAATAACATGCACCAAGGAATACTCTCTTGTATATGTTTCGCCAATTCATCTAAAACTAATATAAAAAGGTAAGGGCTTATGGCTGATCCTTGGTATAATCCAATTGAGATCGGAAAATCTCTTGTGTCCCCTCCCACTGTGCGCACAATAGTAGTTGTTTCTTCATACATATCTTTCAACACTTGTATACTATATATAAATGTGGAAAGGAAGAATATTAGCTTTACTAAAAATGCCCTTCACTCTACAAATTAATTATAATTATATTTTTTTTATTTAAACTAATTTGAATATTTGTATAAATTTAAAATTTTTAATTTTACAGTTCATATAAATTTTAAATTCTTAATCCTACTATATTTAAATTCAATTAAATATAAAATTTTATAAGAAGTAATTATCTAAAATAAGAAATTAATAAGTAGTAAAAAATAAAAAATAAAAAATATAATTAATATATAGACCTTATTTGGTTCAATTTTATGGTAAAATTCATTTTATTTGCAAATGAATTTCACAATAAAATTCATTTACAAATGAATTTCTTTATTTGGTATATTTTATATTCAATGTGAAATTCATTTCAAATGAAATAAATTATGTTTGAAATAAATAAAATAAAATAAAATGATATATAATAAGATGATAATTTTGCCATTTGAAATATGTATAATTTTAAGTTGGGAATTCATTTGTAAATTTTATCAATTTTGATGGAATTTGTCTTAGTGATAATAAATTCCATGGAATTAATTATTAAGAATTTTAAATAAATTTTCATTTAAACCAAACACTAAAATTTTATATTAATAAATGAATTTCACAAAATTTTGTGGAATTCATTAACACTACCATGATCTATATCTACAATAATCTATAATCTATATATCTATAATTATTATCTATAATCTTTATTATAGATAAAATATAAATGTAAAAAGAAAGGGGATTGACCCTAGAATTTCTCACTGCTATTGGGAATTGAGATGGTAATCCCACCATCATTTTAGTTGTCTTGAAAATCCTACAATCAAGAGCTCAACAATAGCTCTCTCTGGGGTTCCAGTTTGGATTTTGTAAGCATTTACAGCCATTGTCATTTGCTGGAGCAAATTCAAGATATTGTATTCAGACATACTATCTATATTTCATTCATAGACTGTAGAGGCATTGAACCTAGACTGTGTCAAAATACTGGGTTTATTTTCTATACTTATGTTTGGTACTGTTGTTGGAAGAGGTCCTGTCCCCTGCAAATAAAGTTTGTTTAATTTTAGACTTTCTTAAGAGTTTTGTAGGTTTGAATCCTGCTTTAATGTGTTAACACTAGCTTGAGGAGTATCAGGAACTACGAGTGTAGAAGTGGAGGCTGATAACCTACTAAGCTAGGTCCTAACAGCTCTTAAGAACTCAATTTGGTTATTTTGTAACTGTTGCTGACTGGTTTGGGAAACTTGGAAGAGTTTGAAAATTGGATTTTTCAATTTTGTATCTACAGCTTTTGAAGTTTCAACAGGGGAAACCACAGTCTTCTGGACCTATTCTATCCTAAGAAGTTGGTTCCCTATTGTGTGAAGATGTGCATTTGTAAAATTTTTCTGTTGAATAATATTTCTAATATTAACAGAATCACTTTCATTTGGGATTTTGTAAGGAGTTACTTCTACAGTCTGGCCCGAATGGGTTTTCTTAATTTGTCTAAGAGGAGGGTGCTCTGACTCTACCTTTCTACCATTTGCAATTTCCCATTCTGAAGTTTTATTTACAGTATGTGAGGTTCAAGGTTTTTGAAAATGGATATGAAATGCAATTCTCAGAGGTGTACATCTCAAACTAATAAAAAAATGGAATGTTGACTTTATGCTGAGACACAAACTCATAAAAGTGATTTTGTATTTCTTGCCTCTGATTTAGGAAATTTTTGAAAAACCACATTTTCTTCTCTGCATTATGAGGGGCATAAAACTCATCATGCAAGAACTCTTTATCAACTTCAAATTCTTTTTCTAACACATTCAACTCATTTGCAATGTTTTTAGTGACTGTAGAAAAAGTTGGAGAAGTTTCAGGTGAAGTCTGTCTTTCCACGTATTCTATCTAGGGGTTTGCATAGATTGGATGTGAAACATTTGTAGAATAATTCACATTTTATAAAGTAGAGCTAGATAAGTCTAAAGTAGAAAACCTAAGTCGAACTACTGGAGGAAAACTAATACTTGGTCCTTCTTCAATGGGTTTTGTAAAAAATAAATTTATGACAGAGGACAAGTTTGAAACTCTATTTATATTTATAGTACTAGATGTTGAAGAATCATTAGAAAGTCTAAGGCCTCTATCAAAGGTAAGACCGACTCTTGCATCTTCAAATTGGGTGATCTGTCTTAATTGGACATTGGGTTCTACACGTTTTGAAGACTCAAGTTTTACTGCACCTTCTAAGATTTATTGTCATTATCATTTTTAAATATTGAAGATTGTAGGGATTAAAATGTAATTCACCTTTTGTTGAATCTCCTTGCAATTGAAAAAGCACAAGAGATTTTTCCAGATTCTTATTTGAATGGCAAAAGGAAATCGATCGTGGAAAGTGATCCAAAATTTGTATATATTATTTTGGGTTTCAAAAATCAACAATAGACTTGGAAAATTATGCAAGAAAATTACATGGCAGACCAATTTTGCAAAGAAAGTTAATGTGTAATTATGATGTTGCAATTTTTTTCTTTAGTTTTCTTTATATACGGTCGGTCGAAATTTTAGATCTGAGCAATGCTGCATGTAGATTATATTTACATATATTTTTTTTAATGTAAATATATAATTATGAAGGTCAAAATAATTTAATAAATGTCCTATGTCACATGTCTTTGCACGTGCAATTTTAGCATTAAATATTTAAATAATTTTATCATTATCAACTATGGGAATTTCTCACCTACACTACACTAATCAAGATTTGATTGGAGTGGTTCCTTTCTACTCTTAGCTAGTTTTAAAAAAGGTTTTCTCGTCCTGTTCTTGATTTTTTTTTTTAATTTTATAAATTTTAAAATGAATAGATGCTGTCAAATCCTCCGCAAAGAGCTGCACTTTATAGCCATGCAGTGTAATTACCGTCAAGAAAACAGGAAAAATCATAAAGGTTCTCCTTCATTTCAAGATCATCCACATCTTCCGAGAGGCCAGTTCAGTCGCTTGCTCATTGACTAAGTAAGAACTCTACCGGGCAACAGATTTTATTGCTTCTTTTTGATGACCAGCCGCTACTTTTATTTGTTGCGTTTGCTTCTTTGTTGGTGATGTGAATCTTTTAGCTTGCTTATTTGTCCTGTTTTGATGATATGGCCATTATAGCCTATCTGTTTGGTTTGTGTGCTGTGTTCCTTGTTAGGCTCGTTGTTATGCTTCCCTTTATCCCTGTTAGGTTCATGGCCTTGGCCTATTTGCTGTTCACCCTGTTTTGGCTGTGATTTGTTGGTTTGTCGTTTCAGTTTTCAATTTTTTTTTTTCTTTTATCTTTGGCACTAAGTTTTTTTCACTTAGCATAATATCGATTAGGTTGAATATATTGGGGCAGCCTACTAGTTAGAGTTAGTTATTGACGTCCATGCTAAATTTTTCTTGATTTTATTATTAATAATATTTCCTTTTATCAAAAATAATATATATATATTTTCTATACTTGTCAAAAAGTTTTATATTTTCTTAGTCTACTTACCTAACCAAACAAAGCTTAGTCATTTCGATGAGTTAAGAAACTACAATGAAAAATGTTCATATCCTACTTAGAAATTTCTACGAAACTTAACTGAGTATTTTCTTATAATTAATAGGACCTCTGATCCATTTTGAGTTACATATTTCACATAATCTTGACATAAAAACAACATGATCTTAGTTTATGTATATTAGACCTGGCCATGGATCAGTTTCTATTCTATTTGGATCAAAATCGACGGTTCAGTCAGCTTCACAGTTCGAATTGATTTTTGTTCATAATGGCTCTAATCAGAAACAGTTTCAGTTCAATATTATCCTAGTTTGAAATGGTTCGATATGGTTTTTGATTCGGTTTCATTGTTTGTCCTGATTTTAATGTGAAAAATTAAAAGAATTCAATATTTGAACAAAAAAATTGTGCAATCGGGCCAATTTTAGGTTCAAGGAAGGGGACTGAAACTGACCCTGTAACTCGGCTCTGGGCCAGCTCATGAACCGGAACACTGACTCGATTCAATCACAGTGTAGCTTGTGGCTCGAACGGTTGAACCAACGTTTATATGGTGATATAAGTTTTAAATGAATGGTTCGAATATATAAAAATAGATTTTTATATTGACAAATATAAATTCCATAGATTTAAAAAATATAAAAAAAATTATCAAATATAATATATATTTTTCATTCAAAATCTGTGATAATTAATTGAAGAACTAAGTAAACCGAAACATATTATTTATTTTCTTATAAATATAAAAAAATAACTTAAGTATTATTATTTTTTAAATTTATTAAATTTTTATTGGAGTTTAAATTTAAAATTTTAATTATAGCCCTATGAATGACTTTAACAATTAATTATTAAATTAAAATTCTTTGATGAAAACAATGATATTTACTTAAATGTTCAATAAATGATAGTGTATTGACTTAATTTGTTGGCCAAAATCTGTCAATGAAAGTGGGTTCCGCACATTGAATGTAAAATTAATGAATGATATTTCCACGAAATTTATGTTTGGACGACCAAATCAGATCCTTTCAACATAATTTAGAGGTAGAAGTTGCAAAGAAAAAGCTTCAGTCTCCATCTCCAACGCATTGGTGTGACTTAACATGCCTGCCCCAAAACGGATGTTAATTGCCGAGAAATGCTTCCTAAAGTCGCTAACTAATTATTCCAACTGGTTAAGAAACTAAAGTGAAAAAACCAAATAAAAATTGAAATAGTTCATATCCGATTTAAAATTTTCAATAAAATTTAATGAGGCTTTGCTTGTCATTAATGTTGGAGTTTTATTTATTTATTTATTTAAAAATCAAAGATAAAATTCACTGAAATTCATTGAAGCCAATAAACGCACATATGATAAGAAACAAAGAGCACTTGTCTTAAATAATAGGGCAAGAAGATTTGTTAGAATACATTCCTTGAATATTTTTTAATTAAAGAATATTAAAAATTGATTTAAATATATATTTAAAAAATTGTAAATAATAATTTGAGTTTGCCCCACTTTTAAAGGTATATATTTACCTTTAAATTTAAATATGTGCTTTAATAATTATTTTCTTACTTTATATTATTCATTTATTCCCATAAATTATATTGCTCATATATTAAATTTGAATTATAATAATTGCTCATATGTTTATAATATTTACCTTTAAATTTAAATATGTGCATTTGGACTGTTTTTGGTAAGTAAAATCACAAATTTTTTTCAAAACATGCTGAAACTTGCTGATGATATTGCTTACCCTAAGCTGTACCCTATGCAAATTCTGCTTAACCCTAAGCAAATTTCTGCTTAACCCTAAGCAACACCAGAATCATTAGTTTAGCAATTGCTGCATGCTTACCCTAAGCTGAACCCTATGCAAATTCTGCTGAACCCTAAGCAAATTTCTGCTTAACCCCAAGCATAACCCCAAATTACCAAGTGTCTGCCCTACATTTTAAAAAGCCCCAAAATTTCCTCCATTTTTATGAAGTCCTCACCCTCACTCCCGATAAACCAAAGCACTATTCCACCCCCCTCCACCATTTTTTCCGGCCATTCTAGGGAAGCTGAAGAGTTTATTTCTCTTCATTAAATGGTGAGAACCAAGATGTGGTCCACCCACAAACCCAGAAAATCCAAACGCTCTGTTAAATTGAAAATGGCTACTCCATCTTCACTTTCTGTGAACCCTAACCCCAGTCCCAGTCTACCGCTGCCATCCCAATCACCACCGCAAACACCACCACTACCCCAAAACCAAACACCAACCCTCATTCCGCCGACCCCCTCTCGCCACAAAATGAACCACAAAATGAAACACCCATTTTCGAAACTCAGATTCAAGAACCAATGCCTGAACCTGCGCCAACTCAAACCAAATCTAAAGGTAAAATCAAAATGGCTGCGGGTAGATCCAAGAAAGCCACTGTCGGAAAAAGAAAAGGAAACCCCTCTATTCCTTTGGACTTTAACTCTCCACCTCAGGTTTCCTCTGAACCAGTCAGTAAAAGAACTAGGTCCTCATCGCAAATTTCATCACCAGTGGTTCAAATCCCTGTATCTCAGTCACCCTTAGACTCTCCCCAGCCTGCCACTGCTCCAGCAGCACCTGCGTCATCTGCCAATGATATAGAGGAGGTACTTTCTCCATTACCTTGGGCTTTTAAAGACATGGATATGAAAAATGCTTATGAGAGTTTAGCTCCTAAGCCTATTTCGGCAAACAAATATATGGATGAGCAGATTTTAAAAGAGTTAGGCATTTATGACTCTGTATTTGCTTATTTAGATGCTATCCACTGGACTAAGTTTGCTAGGATTAGGGAACCAGTGTACAAAGATTTGACCTTGGAATTTTTGAGTTCCTTAAGGCTGAATTTCAAACCAACTGTTCCTGAGCATAAGGATGTGATCTGTTTTCGATGTGCTGGCATTGATAGGAGTTAGACATGGATTCTATGAGTGAAATTTTTGGTTTTCAGGGTTCGGGCTAAAAAGTATTAAGTGGCAACAAACCATTTATGACCCTGTTCAGTTCTGGAAAGAAATTGCACCTTATGGGGTTTATTACAGACAGAGGATAGCAAAAGCCTCTAGGATAGTAGATCCTGTGTTGAAATACCTCCATAGATTTATCTCTTATACTGTTTTAGGAAGGGGACACAGTAACAGCATTGTGGGTGCTGGAGACTTATTTTTCTTGCGGTGCATCAAGGAGAGAAAACAAGTTAGCACAGCCCATTTCCTAGCTACTCATTGGCACCAAACTGTCACAAGGCATACCACAGGTAGCATAGTTTTTAGAGGCTATATAACTGCCATAGCCAATTCATTTAGCTTTGATGCTAGTCTACATAAGCTACTGCCAGTGTCTGGTGAATCCTTTATAGACAGCACAATGTTGCTACACATGGATCTTTGTGAGAAAGTAGGACATACATATGTTTTATTACTGACATGTTGATGCGATGTCTGCGAGAACCAAGTGCCTTTGCACGTGAGAACCTCAAGCGACCTTTGCCCAGTTTTGTGAGATATTTTGTCCCTCCTAAGAACCTTGGAATCTAAAGTAGTCAGCTTCATTGCCCAACCATCTATTCCCTCACCTGACACCATAGATATCCTTGCAACCTTGAAGAGCTTAGAAGTTAAAATTGATACCATGGGTCAGCAGCAGGTCAACCAAAAGAAGAAGCTAGAAAAGAAACTTAAAAAGAGATTTTCATCTCTTAAAAAGAAGCAGCAGCAGCAGCAACTTCAAATGTTGGAGCTCTATAACAAATTGGCCCAATCTTATAACAATTTATATCATTGGGCCAAGACATGCTCCAGCAAATGAAAGAACTCACAGAAAATTTGAAGACTGCTTCTGAAGCTTCAGATTACAATGAGACTACTGCAGAACCTGAAGCAGCAACAAAGCCTTGACAAGAATAATAAGAGCAAAGTAGTTTATTTAGTTTAACAAGTTTCTATTTCTGTATTTGTTTTTGTGTTTACTCTAGTCTTTGGTTTCATTTTATCTTTTGTTTGTTAAACTTCAAACTTTGGTAACATATGTGATTTATCTTATTTTATGGTTGTGCTCACACTTACATATTTTCTTTAGCTTATTCTCTCCTGTTTTATTATCCTATATGATTTTGCAGTAGTGAATCTAGTTCTTTTCTGAATACTCCTATTTTCCACCTTAGTACACATTATCTTTGCATTTTCTCCTTTATTCAGTTCTAATTTTGTGGATATTAATGAGTGGCACAGTTTACCTTCAGCCAAATCTGTTTCATTTTATCATGAGGTACTGAATCACTTGCAGTTCTTTCTATATATATATATATATATATATATATATATATATATATATATATATATATTTAGCATGTTCCCAGAGCTTAAGATCTTGCCTAACCTTATGCAGATCTCGCTTAACCTTAAGCTTAATCTTAAGCAATTTCTTAAGCAGTGTAAATTCATACATTTGGGATACTTTTTCACATTTTTCTCTCTAAAGCTTCATTGTTAATATCATTTTGAGCTAATTTTGAAATACTTGAGCTTATATTGATTTAATCCCCAATTGTATATATTTCATTAATTGATTAGTTTACACAATTTTGCCCATCTTTGCATTCATTTTCGACATTGAGGACAATGTTTCATTTGAGTTTGGGGGTGAGGGCAAAATTTTTGCAAAATTTAAAAAAAATTTTTTTTTTAAATTTTCATAAAATTTTCATTCATTCATTTATTGCATTTCATTCATCCATATATAGATAATCCATACACTTATACATATACCACACACATGTCTATACTTATATACATACATTTGCATATAGTTTTCATATAGATTACACTTAGTTTTAATTTGATTTATGCATTCATTTTAGGATCATGCATATCATAAAAATAATTTTTTACCTTGTCCTTAGAGGATTGAGAATTGCTCTGAAGAGCAATTGAGCTTACTTTTAGAAGGGTTTGATGGATTGAAAGTTCTAGATAGGTGCAAAGTTATTAGATTCTTGCTTTAGATTATATCTTCTTAGCCAAGGGCCACCCAATCAATTGCGTTGACTTTGAGTGCCTAAAGAAAACTCTAGGGTGCGAAGTAGCTAATTGTTGTCTCACCAATCCTAGAACAATCTTTCTAAACCTTTCAAGGCGAAATCATAGCATGCACTTGAAAAAGAAATGATCTAGGCATTCTTTGAATTTTAAACCCATATTTTAGCCTTAGCCAACCTCACTTAAAATTTTCCTTTGAAACCAATTTGAGCCTACATTTATCCCTCTTATTTCTTTGGAACCCACATTAATGTTTAGCCATAAACCCAAACACTTACCTACCCTCCATGAGAATAATTCTTTGAGTGATAGATACACTTAAAAAAAAAAAAAAAAAAAAAAGCTAGCAAATTCAATTATGGTATGTAAAGTAATTCACCACCCAAGTACACAAAGAAATGAGTTTGGGGGTGAATTGAAAGGGACAATTATAATTCAAAGTCCATGTTATTTATGTAGTCCCTCTAAAAGCTTCAAAATTATATGCTAGCATTGGTGAATAGTTGTAAAGTTCCTTCCCCCATTTGATTCAAAAAAAAAAAAAAAAGAGAAAAAAAATTTGTGTGTCTTGATCTTTTAATAATTTGATTATTCTCATATTTTGTTACCTTTATCCTTTCCTTGTTAGCCACATTATCACCCCCTTGGCCCCATTACAACCCTTGAAAGTCCTTTTTATCTTTTAATGGTGTTTTGCTACATTAGTGGAGATTGGAATAGGAGAATTGCCTATGGGATTGGGATATTATTAATCCATTCATTTACTTCCATCATTATTTGAAACACTTTAGTTTATGGATTACCCTACAGTCTATTTAGGCATGATTATTCTTTGTGATTGATTGGTTTGGGCTTGATTGTAACACCCTAGGCAAATCCCACATCGACAAAACACGGGAGAGATGCTGGGTTTATAAGTTGGTGGTTCGTAACCCCTAGTGACGCGTTTTAAAACCGTGAGGGCTTCGGTCCAGAGCGGACAATATCACTAGTGGGCCGGGCCATTACATTTGTGGTATCAGAGCCGCTCCGCGTGCAACCTTGAACGATGGTGGGGCAAACCTCAGCGAGGACGCTAAGTCCCATAAGGGCGGGTGGATTGTAACACCCTAGGCAAATCCCACATCGACAAAACACGGGAGAGATGCTGGGTTTATAAGTTGGTGGTTCGTAACCCCTAGTGACGCGTTTTAAAACCGTGAGGGCTTCGGTCCAGAGCGGACAATATCACTAGTGGGCCGGGGTAAACCTCAGTGAGGACGCTGAGTCCCATAAGGGGGGTGAATTGTAACACCCTAGGCAAATCCCACATCGGCAAAGCACGGAGATGGTCTTAGGCTCAAAAATAATGATATATAAGATGGGGGAACTAATCACGAGAGGCGCCTTTTGGTGGAATGGCCTGGAGAGTTGGAAGAACTCCAAGGTTAAACGTGCTCGCTTGAGAGAAATCCTAGGATGGGTGACCTCCTGGGAAGTTCTCCATTCCACCTATGGGACAAAACCGTGAGGCTTATGGCCAAGGCGGACAATTCCTCTAGTGGTTGGAGCCCGATCGTTACATTTGTGGTATCAGAGCCACTCCGCGTGCAACCTTGAACGATGGTGGGGCAAACCTCAGCGAGGACGCTGAGTCCCATAAGGGGGGTGGATTGTAACACCCTAGGCAAATCCCACATCGACAAAACACGGGAGAGATGCTAGGTTTATAAGTTGGTGGTTCGTAACCCCTAGTAACGCGTTTTAAAACCGTGAGGGCTTCGGTCCAGAGCGGACAATATCACTAGTGGGCCGGGCCATTACATTTGTCTGATACCACAAATGTAATGGCCCGGCCCACTAGTGATATTGTCCGCTCTGGACCGAAGGCCTCACGGTTTTAAGACAAATGTAATGGCCCAGCCCACTAGTGATATTGTCCGCTCTGGACCGAAGCCCTCACGGTTTTAAAACGCGTCACTAGGGGTTACGAACCACCAACTTATAAACCTAGCATCTCTCCCGTGTTTTGTCGATGTGGGATTTGCCTAGGGTGTTACAATCCACCCCCCTTATGGGACTCAGCGTCCTCGCTGAGGTTTGCCCCACCATCGTTCAAGGTTGCACGCGGAGCGGCTCTGATACCACAAATGTAACGATCGGGCTCCAACCACTAGAGGAATTGTCCGCTTTGGCCATAAGCCTCACGGTTTTGTCCCATAGGTGGAATGGAGAACTTAACAAGAGGTCACCCATCCTAGGATTTCTCTCAAGCGAGCACATTTAACCTTGGAGTTCTTCCAACTCTCCAGGCCATTCCACCAAAAGGCGCCTCTCGTGATTAGTTCCCCCATCTTATATATCATTACTTTTGAGCCCAATCGTTACATTGATGATATAGATAATTGACCCAAGGCTAAGCGGTGATAACTTTGGTAAGGATTAAACTCTTTGTATCTTGAAAGTGGGTATATGGTTTGTTAGTGGCTAAAGGTAAGCTTGAGAGTTTGAATAAGTAATTTTCATAAATTTAAGGTAAGGTACCCCAAATTGCATTAATTGTTTTAATTTGCTTGAGGACAAGCAAAGGTTTGAGTTTGGGGGAATTTATTACACTCATTTCATATAGGCATTTTAGGATAGTTTTGCATCCATTTTGCCCTTATATTTTAGTATATTTTATGTTTTTTTAGCTTTATTTTAGCTTATTTGTTAAATTTAAATACTTTATATTTGATTTTTGTAATTTTGTTGTTTTTGATAGGATTTTGTGGCAAATCAAAGATCAATGAGTGCATTAGAAAGTGATTTGAAGAAATTTGAAATTCTTTAAGCATGGAGGAAAGTTGAAGAAATCAAGCTTTGAAAGAGCAAGTTATCCGAAATTTGCTTAAGACTTTGCTTATAATGTTGCTTAGGGTATGTCATATAAGCTTAACCTTAAGCCTGTTCAAGCTGAAAGTCAAGCACGGCTTAAATCCTACACATTCAAGCTTTTACTCCACAACTTGCCTAGAATTGCTTAAGATCCTGCTTAGGGTAAAGCGGCAGTGCTTAAGGTGCAGCACAAGTCAAGCTGGAAGTCAAGCATGAGCAGAAAAGTCTATTTTACTCTAAGTCTGCCGAGATTTCGAGGGTCCGCAACCTTAAGCGCATGGTGCAACCAGAGGCTGAAATTTGCTAAGAAGCTGCTTAGGGTTAAGCCGTACCCTAAGCAGACTGCCCAGAACGTGAATAATGCTGCTGACTTGGATAATTTTACACCTCATTTCCTATCCACTCTTTGGCTCTTATTTACTTTTAAGGCAACTTTTTGGGACCATATAAATTCATCATTTCCTAGTTTTTGCCACAAGAGGAAAAGAGGGAGAAACAAAAAGGAAAGAAAATATAATAGAGAGAGAAGAGACGCCATTTTCTATGGAGGAGCTGCTGCAACCATCTTTTGGAGCTCCAGAAACCAGAGTTTTGGGTTCTTCTACCTGGATTTTTCTATTTTAGTCCTCTTATCATGTTTTTCTTTACTTTTCCATCAATCTTTCTTGTAAATACCATTATGAGTGAGTAAACTCTTTGGATTTCAGAGTTGGGAAATATGTTTTAGATTAATTTGTGGATTTGGACTGGGTATTTCCTTATTTTACATAAATATGAGTTTTGATTCTTTTCTTGTGTGCTTGATTTACTTGCCTAATGTTGGTACCCATTGGGTATTGTGTTAATCTTTAATTGAAGGACCGAAAGGTGAAAGTCATTGATAGATAATCAAGGATTGGAACTTAAAATCACCTAGATTTAGAAATAAACTAGGATTTTAAGAGGAATTAATTATTGGTTACAAAACTTAATGGGTTTTAAAGTAATCAAATAACATACGAAAGTAGATTTGGTTATCTTAGAACACACTTTGGTTTGCTTGAAAAAGATATCAAAGGAATTTAGAATCAATTTCCTTCAAATTCTGTTTTTTCCCTTAAAATTGGAATGCCCTAGACCAATCCGAATTAATTTATTCATAAACCCCCAACTCTGGAACCACTTTTAACATAATTAGACTTTCATTTAAATTACCCATTATTAATTTAGTTTAATTGCAAACTAGATTTAGAATTTATTTGTTTGCTCTTTACCCATTCTTATTAGATTAATCAATTTACCTTGCTTATTTATATTTACTATTTATTCATCAATCATTAGCCCAAATAATCGCTTCATTCATAGTTTGGTACTCAAACGGCAAATCCTTGTGGGAACGATACTTGATTCATCACTTTATTACTTGAAATAACCGTTATACTTGCGGATTCGCCACATCAATAACACATAATTTTCATAAAAATATAATCAAATAAAAAATTTTTAATTGATAGATATTTTTCTTTTATATATATATATATATATATATATATATATATATATAATTAAAATGACATTAAAATTATAATATGTTAATTTACATAATTAACTATAATATTTATAATACTATGCTAATATTATATAATGTATAAAAATTAATAACAAATCATATAAAAAAAATAAATCACAATTTCTTATACGTTTTGTAAAAAAATTAGTTAATAAATAATTGTGTATTTACTAAATTTATTGGTCAAAATCAGTCAAATAAAAGTGGGTTCCAAACCTTGAATATGAAAATTAATTCAAGACTCTTCCACTAAATTTACCAAATCCTTCAAATTATAGAAAAATCTTGAGTCTCCAATTGCACTGTTTTTGTGCAGTAGTTTCAACACTCGTGCCTTAACGACCGATATGCCATAAAGATTAATTTAATTGAGCACATGAATCTTATAAATTATAAAATGACTTCCCTTTTATTACAAAGGAAATTTCCCCTCTTTCTATCTTCTGCACTTGTCTTCTAGTAAATTAAAAAAAAAAATTCTATCATTTGAATACTTATAGTAATTAATAATTAAATTTTTATATTTTAAAATTTTGTATATTTTTTAAAGTAATTCACTATTTACAACATAATAATACATTTAAATATTATGATAAATTTTAACATTTTTTTAATATCCTTGAATGTAGAAAATAAAAGGCAAAAGCTCACATTTTTATCTTTATATTCTTGAAATTGAATTATTAGTTTTTAATATTTAATTGTTTACTAGTTTAGTCCCTCTATTTACTTTCTGTTCCTTTTTCATTAGTCAAAATAATTAAAAATTTAAAACATTAAAAAATTTTATGCACACTCATTGGCGTATCTGATATATAAAAAAAAATGACTTTTCTTTTATTACAAGGACTTCCCTATAGAGGGATTAATTTAATTGAGTATATGAATCTTATTAATTATAAAACAACGACTTCCCTTTTATTATAAAGAAAATTTCTCCATTTTCTATCTTCTACACTTGTCTTCTAGTGAATTATAAAAATTTTTTGTTCCCTTTTATTACAAAGAAAGTTTACTTGTTGTTCCTTTTTCATTAGTCAAAATAATTAAAATTTTAAAACATTATAAAATTTTATACATGCTCAGTGGCATATCTAATATATAAAAACCAACGACTTCCCGTTTATTACACCGACTTCCCTATAGAGGGATTAATTTAATTGAGTGCATTAATCTTATTAATTATAAAACGACGACTTCCCTTTTATTACAAAGAAAATTTCTCCACTTTCTATCCTCTACACTTGTCTTCTAGTGAATTAAAAAAAAAATTCTATCATTTGAGCACTTATAGTAATTAATAATTAAATTTTTATATTTTAAAAATTAGTCTATTTTCTATAGTAATTTCATTATTTATGACATAATACTACATTTAAATATTATGATATTTTTTAACATTTTTTTAATATCCTTGGATGCAAAAAATAAAAGGCAAAAGCTCACATTTTTGTCTTTATATTCTTGAAATTGAATTATTAGTTTTTAATATTTAATTGTTTAATAATTTAGTCCCTCTATTTATTTTTTGTTCCTTTTTCATTAGTAAAAATAATTAAAAATTTAAAACATTATAAAATTTTATGCATACTCATTGGCGTATCTAATATATAAAAAACAATGGCTTTCCTTTTATTACAATGACTTCCCTGTAGAGGGATTAATTTAACTGAGTATATGAATCTTATTAATTACAAAACAATGACTTTCTTTTTATCATAAAGAAAATTTCTCCACTTTCTATCTTCTACACAATTTCTCCACTTTCTATTTTCTACGCTTGTCTTCTAGTGAATTAAAAAATTTTTTGTTCCCTTTTATTACAATGAAAATTTACTTTTTGTTCCTTTTTCATTAGTCAAAATAATTAAAATTTTAAAACATTGTAAAAGTTTATACATGCTCAGTGGTGTATCTAATATATAAAAAACAACGACTTCTATTTTATTACAACGACTTCCCTATAGAGGGATTGATTTAATTGAGTGCATGAATCTTATTAATTATAAAACGACGGCTTCCCTTTTATTACAAAGAAAATTTCCCCACTTTCTATCTTCTAAACTTGTCTTCTAGTGAATTAAAAAAAAAAATTCTATCATTTGAGTACTTATAGTAATTAATAATTAAATTTTTATATTTTAAAAATTAGTATATTTTTATAGTAATTTCACTATTTACGACATAATACTACATTTAAATATTATGATATTTTTTAAAAAAATTTTAATATCCTTGAATGAAGAAAATAAAAGGCAAAAGCTCACATTTTTGCCTTTATATTCTTGAAATTGAATTATTAGTTTTTAATATTTGATTGTTTAATAGTTTAGTCCCTTTTTCATTAGTCAAAATAATTAAAATTTTAAAACATTATAAAATTTTATGCATACTCAACGCGTGTCTAATATATAAAAATTAACGACTTCCCTTTTAGTATAACGACTTTCCCATAGAGGGATTAATTTAATTGATTGCATGAATCTTATTAATTATAAAACAACGACTTCCCTTTTATTACAAAGAAAATTTCTCCACTTTCTATCTTCTACACTTGTCTTCTAGTGATTTAAAAAATTTTTTGTTCCCTTTTATCACAAAGAAAATTTACTTTTTGTTCCTTTTTCATTAGTCAAAATAATTTAAAAATTAAAACAATATAAAATTTTATACATGCTCAGCGGTGTGTCTAATATATAAAAAACAATGACTTCCCTTTTATTACAACGACTTCCCTATAGAGGGACTAATTTACTTGAATGCGTGAATCTTATTAATTATAAAACAACGGCTTCCTTTTTATTATAAAGAAAATTTCCTCACTTTCTATCTTCTACACTTGTCTTCTAGTGAATTAAAAAAAAAAATTTCTATCATTTGAGTACCTATAGTAACTAATAATTAAATTTTTATATTTTAAAAATTAGTGTATTTTTAATAGTAATTTCACTATTTACGACATGATACTACATTTAAATATTATGATATTTTTTAACATTTTTTAAATATCCTTGAATGCAAAAAATAAAGGCAAAAGCTCACATTTTTGTCTTTATATTCTTGAAATTGAATTATTAGTTTTTAATATTTAATTGTTTAATAGTTTAGTCGCTCTATTTACTTTTTGTTCCTTTTTCATTAGTCAAAATAATTAAAATTTTAAAACATTAAAAAATTTTATGTATACTCATTGGCGCATCTAATATATAAAAAACAATGACTTCCCTATAGAGGGATTAATTTAATTGAGTGTATGAATCTTATTAATTATAAAACAACGACTTCTCTTTTATTACAAAGAAAATTTCCCCACTTTCTATCTTCTACACTTGTCTTCTAGTGAATTAAAAAAATTTTTGGTTCCCTTTTATTACAATGAAAATTTACTTTTTGTTCCTTTTTCATTAGTCAAAATAATTAAAAATTTAAAACATTGTAAAATTTTATACATGCTCAGCGGCGTATCTAATATATAAAAAACAACGACTTCCCTTTTATTACAACGACTTCTCTATAGAGGGATTAATTTAATTGAGTGCATGAATCTTATTAATTATAAAACGATGACTTTTCTTTTATTACAAAGAAAATTTCCCCACCTTCTATCTTCTATGCTTGTCTTCTAGTGAATTAAATTTTTTTTTCTATCATTTGAGTACTTATAGTAATTAATAATTAAATTTTTATATTTTAAAAATTAGTATATTTTTTATAGTAATTTCACTATTTACGACATAATACTACATTTAAATATTATGATATTTTTTAACATTTTTTTAATATCCTTGAATGCAGAAAATAAAAGGCAAAAGCTCACATTTTTGTCATTATATTCTTGAAATTGAATTATTAGTTTTTAATATTTAATTATTTAATTGTTTAGTCCCTCTATTTACTTTTTGTTCCTTTTTCATTAGTCAAAATAATTAAAATTTTAAAATATGATAAAATTTTATGTACACTCGTTGGCGTATCTAATATATAAAAAACAATGACTTCCCTATAGAGGAATTAATTTAATTAAGTGTATGAATCTTATTAATTATAGAACAACGACTTTCCTTTTATTACAAAGAAAATTTCTCCACTTTCTATCTTCTACACTTGTCTTCTAGTGAATTAAAAAAATTTTTTGATTCCTTTTATTACAATGAAAATTTACTTTTTGTTCCTTTTTTCATTAGTCAAAATAATTAAATATTTAAAACATTGTAAAATTTTATACATGCTTAATGGCATATCTAATATATAAAAAACAACGACTTCCCTTTTATTACAATGACTCCCCTATAGAAGGATTAATTTAATTAAGTGCATGAATCTTATTAATTATAAAATGATGACTTCCCTTTTATTATAAAGAAAATTTCTCCACTTTCTATCTTTTATGCTTGTCTTCTAGTGAATTAAAAAAAAAAATTTCCTATCATTTGAGTACTTATAGTAATTAATAATTAATTTTTTCTATTTTAAAAATTAGTTTATTTTTTATAGTAATTTCACTATTTACGACATAATAGTACATTTAAATATTATTATTTTTTTAATATTTTTTTAATATCCTTGAATGCAGAAAATAAAAGGCAAAAGCTCACATTTTTGTCTTTATATTCTTGAAATTGAATTATCAGTTTTTAATATTTAATTATTTATAGTTTAGTCCCTCTATTTACTTTTTGCTTCTTTTTCATTAGACAAAATTATTAAAAATTTAAAACATTTTAAAATTTTATGCATACTCAGTCGCATATCTAATATATTAAAAAATAACTTCCCTTTTATTACAACAACTTCCCAATGGAGGGATTAATTAAATTGAGTGCATGAATCTTATTAATTGTAAAACAATGACTTCCTTTTTATTACAAAAAAAATTTGCCCACTTTCTATCTTCTACACTTGCCTTTTAGTGAATTAAAAAAAAAAAAAATTTGTTCCCTTTATTTACAAAGAAAATTTACTTTTGTTCCTTTTTCATTAGTCAAAATAATTAAAAATTTAAAATATTATAGAATTTTATACATGCCCAGTGGCGCATCTAATATATAAAAAACAACGACTTCCCTTTTTTACAATGACTTCCCTACAGAGGGATTAATTTAATTGAGTGCATGAATCTTATTAATTATAAAACGACTTCCCTTTTATTACAAAGAAAATTTTCTCACTTTCTATCTTCTACACTTGTCTTCTAGTGAATTAAAAAAATGTTTTTCTATCATTTGAGTTCTTGTGGTAATTAATAATTAAATTTTTATATTTTAAAAATTAGTATATTTTTTATAGTAATTTCACTATTTGCGACATAATACTACTTTAAATGTTATGATATTTTTTAACATTTTTTTGATATCCTTGAATGGAGAAAATAAAAGGCATGAATCTTATTAATTATAAAATAACGACTTTCTTTTTATTATAAAGAAAATTTTCTTATTTTCTAACTTCTACACTTGTCTGAGGTAAAAAAAAAAATCCTTCTACACTTATCTTCTAGTGAATTATAATTTTTTTTTCCTATCATTTGAGTACTTATAGTAATTAATAATTAAATTTTTATATTTTAAAATTAGTATTTTTTTATATTAATTTCACTATCCATGACATAATACTACATTTAAATATTATGATATTTTTTTAGAATGTTTTTAATATCCTTGAATGCAGAAAATAAAAGGCAAAAGCTCACATTTTTGTCTTTATATTCTTAAAATTGAATTATTAGTGTTTAATATTTAATTGTTTAATAGTTTAGTACCTTCATTAGTCAAAATAATTAAAAATTTAAAACATTATACATACTCAGTAACGGATCTAATATATGAAAAATCCTTTTTTTTTTTGTTAAATACTCTTTATATTTATATATATTTACATTCTTTGATCCGCATAAATTTAATTATTAAAGTCTCTTTTAAATAAAATTTAAAATTACTTAAGATAAATAAGCATATTATGAATTCAAAAGTTTTTTTTTTAATTCTATTGTAAATTTTTCATTAATGAATTTTATCAAGACAAACATGATATGATTACGTGTGTAATAAGTTAATGAGTGACTTTTAATTAAAATTTTCAATAATATTTTATTATTTAAATATTATATATTGACCCCAAAAAAAATTCTAAATCCACCACTGTACATACTGTTTATTAATAAATACTTTTTATTCATTAATATATAAAGTTCATTTTGATTAATGGTAAACTGCTCATATTAATTACGATTAAGAAATTCTAGGGGAAAAAAAAATCTTCTATATTATTCAATATTTAAGCATAACCATTTAAAAAAATTATAATATTTTTTTTTGTATAAAAACAACATGAACATAGTTTATATTGGCAAATAGTAATTCCAATAGACTTTTAGTAATTCATTTTTTTGCTAATAATATAAGTTTTATAAGAATGGTTTAAATATAAAAATTTGTCAAATATAATTATTTTTTCATTCGAAACATATGAAAACTAAATTTAATTGAAGAACTATGTACACGGATTCATATTATTTACTTTTTTTATAAATATAAAAAATTAACATAAATATCACTATTTTATTAAATTTTACTTGGAGATTAAATTTAAAATTTTATAGTCTTACAAATGACTTTGACAATTAACTATTAAATTAAATTCAATTATTAAATACTGATACTTAATGTTCAATAAATGATAGTACATTGACTTAATTTGTTGACCCAAATCTGTCAACATGAGTGGGTTCCGCAGCGAATATATAATCAATTCAAGACATTTCCAGGAAATTTATGTTTGGACGACCAAATCCTATCCTTTCAACATAATTTAGAGCAGAAGGTACAAAGAAAAACCTTTAATAGAGATTTCTTTAAAATCAGATCTCGAATATTCACGAGAGAAAGACCAAAAGAGAGCAATAACAAGTGTGAATTTATTTATTTTTACATCTTGTGAATCTCATTTAATTAATTATATTGGCTCAAATCTAGGTAGTACTAAGAAAATCTTGTTTAACTTAGTTTTCATCTAATTCTTTACCAAGGGAGAATTAAATAATTTTTTTTTCAAAAATGTAAATTTAATTCTTTTAAAGTGTTTTCATTGAAAAATTTATCAAATTAGCTTTCCAAAAGTTCAAACGGATTGAAAATCCGAGTTTGGATAAAAAAAGTTATGAGTTTTTAATCTTTAAATTTTTTAGTGCTTCTATTCGTAACTTTTCACTTTTGAGAAATGAAAATTTATTTTTTAAAGTGTTTTCATTAAAAAATTTATCAAATTAACTTTTCTTCCTTTAGTTCTACCAGGTTGAGGTTGATGATAGTAGTGAATGCCGAGGCTGAGGAAGGCTGGCAATGATTGATCTTAATTTTCATGCTAAGGAAGTGTAGAGAAATTTTGTTTTGAATATTATCTTTTTTTTCTTAATCCTAGTTGTTCAACTTGTTATTGTGCCACATCAACCTATATTTTTGACATTTTGGCATAGAATGGCGCGTGTAACTCATTCTTTAATTAGGTTATACAAATTTGAGATTAAGGGTGATGGATTTAAGGAGTTTAGGTGTTTAATATATCACAAAATTTGTTCAGGTGTGTAAAAGGCAAAATTTAAACTATTCAAGTGTCTAAAAATATATTTAAACAAAAAAACAAAATTCGTCTCAATTCCCATATTCAATATATATATAATAATTAGGATAAATGTAATCATTTAATAATTTAAAAATATTAAAATGACATAAAATATTTTAAAATTAGATATTATAAAAAAAAACTAAAGTTAAAAATTGAGAGATTTCAATCAATTAAAATAAAAAGGAAAAAAAATAATAAGATTTTTATTGAATACAAACTCAAAAAAATAATAATATTCTCCGCATGGATGCTTGGAAGATTTTATTTTATTATTTAGACACGGCCGAGTCCTTTCAACTTCTTTTTATTATGAAAAAACAAAGATTTTATTAAGGAAAAGAAAAGAGATAAGAGGAGAATTGAAACAGACATGCACTAACAGAGAAAAATAAGAGGCTAACCCCACACAGGCAAAACAACAAACACATGGCCCCAAAAGCTAAGCTATAGAACTCCTTTATTTCCGACTTAATTGAGAAGGTGCGAAGAAACATCTCTATTCTCCAATCTCCAATTTCTATAAAGGCAGATATTGTTTAGCTTCTTGAACTCAAAAAGGCTCTCAAGACAAAGACCAAAAAAAGGGAAGCAAAAATGAGTGTGAAATTAGTGTCTCAAGTCAGTTTCAGTTTGGCACTATTGTTAACTATTCAGTTGGCAATAGCAAAGGGACCTATTGCAAAGCCTAGCTGTACAGACCATTGCGGAAATATAGATATTCCATACCCATTCGGAATGGGTGAGAAGGATTGTTATTTCAATGAATGGTTTGAGATTGAGTGCAAAGAAAGTAGAGCTTTTATAAGTAAAATCAAAATGGAGCTCCTCAATATTTCTACCGTAGGCCGGGCTAACGTCAAAAGTCCAATAATATCCTCCAATTGTTCCGACAGGGTGTCCGATTTGCCTTTCAATTTGACGGGAAGTCCTTTCTTCATTTCCGACTACAACGTATTCACTGCAGTAGGTTGCAACACCCGTGCTTTAATGATCGATCAATCTCTCCAACGCCTTGGGTGTGATTCAAAATGCCTTAGCCATAAGAAGGATGTTGATTGGAGACAAATGCTTCCTAATTTCATAGAAGAGGATTCCAGTAGTAATTATTTGATAGCGGACGATTATTGTAACGGCACCGATTGCTGTCAGGTTACAATACCTTCATCCCTTCAGGTTTTCAATGCAAGTTTTCAAGCCATAAATAATCAAAGCACAGATGGTTGCAAGCTGGCATTTCTAGCAGGAACATATGGGCCGAACTCCTGGAGGAAAAAGGATCCAAATGTCCAGTTTCCGATGGTGCTAGATTGGATGCTCTATTCGAACCGAACTGAAAGTTATAATTGGATGATCAATTCCGGCTTTTGGAGTGGCAATTACTCGGGGTCGGAATCTCTGTATTGCTTCTACGTTTCTTCTTCTATTAATGAGGCAGCAGTATTCCGTTGTTATTGCAACCGTGGGTATGAGGGCAATCCTTACATTCGATGCACAGGTAAGATTGATTGCGTAATATATTATATATGTGTTACTATAATTTACATTAACTTTAATGACTATAATAAGAGGGGCATGGAGATATTTAAGAGGGGCCGAGTGCATAGTGGAGTCGCGCATGGAGTATTGAGCGGGCTGATATTCTTGTAAAGAAGAGTACATTTTATATGTTGAATATATTGTATTTAATTAAATTAAAATATGTTTTTTTATATCATTAATGTCATTAATTTTGTTTTAATGAAAATATAATTAAATAATTAATGCTGTTAATTATTATTGTTTAAAGATAAAAAGAAATTATGTCAATTTTTTCAATAAACTAAAACGTTGCGTAGAGATTATATTCATACATATCTTAAAAATTGTTATTATGTTTATAGTAAGTTCAAATTTTATCCAAATTCATATATCGATAGATAGCTTGAAATAAATACATAAATTTTATCCAAAAAAAAAAAAAAGTAAACAATCACTCACAGCTAAATCAGGATTTCATTTTAGTGTTATATATATATATATTGATTTTTAATTTTTTTACATAATATATTAAAGAAAAAATTAATTATTTAGTCTTTTTACTTTAAAAAAATATACTATTTATTCCTTCTATTTTTAGTCCACTTCATATCTTCTTATTCGAAGAGTTTTACTTGAATACCACTCCCGGCGAATGTGAAAATATCACGTATTTAAATTAAAAAAAAATGTTTAGTATCTTCGTAAATTTTTTCGTTAGTCACTAAATTTTAATACCAATCAAATTACAATTCACTTTCTCTATTTTAATAAAACTAATTAGTTGTTACCTATATTTTGAAAAATTTTATTTGATTCTTCTTAATAGTAAATTATAGTAATTATTATAGTAAATTTATAAACATATATAAAATTATGATGATAAATAAAAATTTATTATTACAAAAAATGTGCATGTATTATTTTAGAGTTTGAAATTCATATACTAAAAGTGGACTTATTTGAGAATTCAACTGCTTAATTAAATGCACACATAATTTAATTAGAAGGTATTAATATGTTATTATCCATCTACCAATAGTACTATTCTTTTTCATTCACTTATTCTTTTCCATTTTGACTTTGTTATATTAGATATTGATGAATGCAAAGAGCAAAAGCATCATTGCAAGGGAATAACAAGATGTGTGAATACTTCCGGATCATTTAAATGTGTACCTGACGCAAAATGGATTATATTGTTGGTAAGTCTTCTTTTGCCCAATAATATCATTAAATCATGTAAAGAGCTATAATATTTTCTACCATTTTTATGATCTAAAAAAATTTTAAGCAAATTTAATTAGTCTATACCATGTTATCCTTAATGGAATTATTTTTTATTAATACAATTATAAATAAATATATGATTTAATTATTTTAAAAAGTTTTGAATTATAAATAATATGAGATGATATAATTATGAAATCTATTATTTCTTAATTTCTATTGATTAATCTATAAATCAAATGAGTTTGCTTAATGATTTCTCTAAGTTTTATGGGTACTTTGACTAATGACTAAGTATGTTTTTTTTTTTTTTTTCTTACTTATATTGACTTTGTTAAGTTAGTAAGTAATCATTTTAATATGTATTCAATTTTTTTTATGGTGAGAGTTATTTAGTGCACAGGCGGGATTATTGGAGTATTGGTAATAGTCTTTGGTATTCAGATGTTGTGCAAGCTTATGAAGAAAAGAAGGAACATCCAACTCAAAAAAAAGTTCTTTGAAAGGAATGGTGGCTTGCTGTTACAACAACAATTAACTTCAAGTGATGGTAGTGTTAAGAAAACACAAATATTTACATCAAAGGAGTTGGAAAAAGCCACTGATCGTTTCAATGATAACAGAATACTTGGTCAGGGAGGTCAGGGCACAGTGTATAAGGGAATGCTAGCAGATGGAAGAATTGTTGCTGTCAAAATGTCCAAATTAGTTGATGAGGAAAATTTACAAGAATTTATCAATGAACTTGTGATTCTTTCTCAGATAAATCACAGGAATGTTGTTAGGTTGTTGGGATGTTGCTTGGAGACCGAAGTTCCTTTGCTGGTCTATGAATTCATACCTAATGGATCTCTTTTCCAATATCTCCATGACCAAAGTGAGGAGGATTCACTACCATGGGAAATGAGAGTAAGAATTGCTAGTGAAATTCTTTGGGGCAATTGCATATTTACACTCAAAAGCTTCTATTCCAGTTTATCATCGTGACATTAAGTCCACAAATATACTCTTAGATGAGAAACACAGAGCAAAAGTATCAGATTTTGGAACTTCAAGATCAATTGCCATTGATCAAACTCATTTGACAACTCACGTGCATGGCACTTTTGGTTATTTGGATCCAGAGTACTTCCAATCTAGCCAATTTACAGATAAAAGTGATGTTTATAGCTTTGGAGTGGTTCTGGTGGAGCTTTTAAGTGGACAAAAGCCAATTTATTTAAGTAGCTCACAAGAAACTATGAGCTTAGCAACAAATTTTATTCTTTTGATGGAAGAGAGTAGACTTTTTGACATTATTGATGCTCGCATTACAGAGGATTGCCATGATGAAGAAATTGTTGCAGTAGCTAATTTGGCACTAAGATGCTTAAATTTGAATGGAAAGAAACGACCTACAATGAAAGAAGTTACAATAGAGTTAGAAAGGATTCGAGCATCCCCAAGTAACAAGTTGAATGTTCAACAAAACACTGAAAAGACTGAAAATACTGAAGAGGCTGCTGAAGTAATTATGTTGGAATTGGATGATGTTCCTACTTCAATTACTTGTGATTTTAGTAGTGTTGAAGCTATAGCACTAGATCTCAAACCATTGATTTCTAACGGAGCTTGATGATCAAGAAGATTAAACTTCTATTGGAAGGTATGTTTTAGTTTTTTTTTTTTTTTAGACCGGTTTAAGCTTTTACTACTGCTTTTTTTTCTCCTCTTTCATAACATGTAATAATATTAATTCTTGCTTTGTAGAACATTTAATAATATTAATTACTTACAGAACCTGATGATCAAGAAGGCTATGTGTGTATTTCAATCAAAGCATATATGTTTCATTTTTTTCTTACACTGGTCCTTTATTATTGCCTTTTATTTCCTCTTTTTATTATTGCCTTTTATTTCCTCTTTTACATTAAAGTTGTTGAAGAAACTAACTAAAGAATCTAAATAATATACATTGCTTCGTGGGAAATTCTTATGTGTACTTGGTCCATTGTATAGCGGCTCAAGTTATAGGATGGGAAGCCACTCAAGTTACCTAGGTTATAGGATGGGGAGCCACTCAAGTTTTTAAATTTAAAATTTTCTCCAAAAAATTTAGTATATTATGCTGTTGTCCTGCCCTCCACTTGAATTTACCTAACAAAAAAATTTACTCCTCCAATATTTTCATTTTTATTCTATCTATGTACTTTATATATATTTTATTTATTTTTTGTATTATTTAATCTTATCTCTACATTTAATTAAATTTTATTTAGTTCCATTTTAATATTTATTTTTTGTAATCTCAAAAATGAAATTTATTTTGGTCATTGTATTATGATAACTTTTTATCAGATTTTTTTACTTAACATTTTAGATCTTTGGTTAGATATGTTAGATGGATATGTGCTAACGTGTGGTATGGATTTTTTTAATTAAAATTTTCCTAATTATTTAAAATTAATAAAAATATATGATTTATAAAAAAAAATTAAAATTGATTTTTGTTTAATAAAAGTTTAAACTATTTTTTGGATTCATTGGAGGCACAATAGGCCAAATGTAATTGATGAGCTACATAGTGGGAGGTACTCCTTTCTATTTCTTACTATAAAGGTGAATAATTTTAGAATAGGTAGATGGAGAGATTTAAACTCGAGACATCTACTTCTTAAAACTTAAAAGTGAAGGAAGATCAATCAGGCTACCCCTTGATTTGTAAAGTATAATTTACAATTAATTTTTATTAATTATAATAATTATATGACTGTAAATTTTAGCCTCTCTGCCCTTGCCATCGTGTGTATATATGTGTGTGTGTGTGTGTGTGTGTGTGTGGTAGGATCTACATGTAAAAAAAATGAAACTCATATATTTGTGTATTTCTTTTTTTAGTGGGGGATTGAAAAGCTAGAGACTCAAACTTAGATTTATCAAGTGAATAATATATACCTTTAGTCACGGAATCAAACTAGACTAAGCACACATTTGTATATTTAATACATAATGAATAAGTTGTTCTTTTCCTTTATTTACGATATAATGATAATATTGTTTTGAACAGAAAAGATTTCAAGAGATTTTTTTTTTAGTAGGAGATTGGAGACTCAAACTTACTATTTATAAAATGAGTAATATACTTTTAATCATCGGAGCAAGCCAAGTTAAGCAAAAGATTCCAAGAATTGAAATATCAACAAAACTTGAGTGCATGAACATAACTAAGAGATAATGACCTCTTGTAATTTCTTCCGCTTCCAAGTTTACATTTGTTTTTATTTTCCTCATCGGAGGAATGGAGACTTTTACTATTGATTTTAATATTATTAGAAATTTCAATTTAATAAGATTAAGCATTACCCTTCATGATAATAAAATATTAACTCACAATAAATGAAATTATAATAAATATAAAATATTATGTACATTAATATCCTATAGGAGGTTCTTAAGGATATGATTTCTCATTTCATCAATCAACCAGCACAAAAATTAGTTGTGAGGAACTTCTCGTTTCATTGATTGATTGATTGACAACCTATAACTTATCATGAATGGAAAAGAAGAAATCTAATGCTCTATTATTCTCTGTCCAAAATTATGGAGTGCGAGGATGTGACTTTTCTACAAAAATCTTTTTTTTTTTTTTTTTTCTTTTTCAATAAAACATACCTCCCTTCTGGGAATGTTCCTCTTTAGCATCAAGCTGGGCAAATACCCACTAGATCCAGCAACGCTAGGCCCATAGCACACAACGCAATTAAGGAGCAAACGACAACGTCCACCGATGAAACGCAGCACATCACTCACATGCGTGGCATCCCAAGGCCAATGCAAGAATGACGTGTCCCATGTGTTGTCATCCTCCTCACGGGGATCGATCCACCGTCGCCCGTTATTAAGGGCATGTTTGTTTTAACTGTTGAATACAACGATGATATTGGTGATAAATTCTTGTTAGTGATAGTGATAACCGATAGTGATGATAATTTGTTTAATGTTAAGTGTTTGGTAAAATTATATTTAACTGTTGCTATTGATATGTAAAATGACTAATAAGAGTATATATCATTATTTAATTTTTAAATAAATATAAAATTATAAATTTATTACATTATATTATATATTTTATTATTAAATTAAATATATAATTATTAAATTAATATATTATATTATTTAAATAAATATATAATTATTAATCTATTATATTATATCATTTATTTTATTATTGAAATAAGAAAATAATTATTTTTTAAGAAAATTAAATAATTTTAAAAATATAGATAAAATAATAAAATAATTATTATTGTTAATAGAAAATTTTATAATTAATTTTAAGTTTTTAGATATAAATAAATATTTTATATTTTATGTTATTAATAAAAAAAATTAATATTTTATGGAGATCCAAATTTTAATTTATTCTAAATGGATACGGATTGCTTTAAAATTGATTTCCTTAAATTTTGGATCCAAAATTTAAATAAAATATTTTATATTTTATGTTATTAATAATAAATATTAATAAAAAATATTTTACGTTAATTAAAATGTTAAAATTATAAATAAAAAAAATAAAAACATTAATAATATTAATTTTCAAGTTAAATAAAAAAAGATAATATGGTCAAAATAAAAAATAAAACCAAATCAGCTATCAGCTGACGAGAAACAGCTTTAAAAATAAAGCTGATACAAACTGCAGCTGAAGGGTATCATATCAGTTGCCCATCAGCTATCAGCTCTATTTTTTTAAGCTTGCCAAACACTATAATTTGCCTGTTTGGGTGTCCATCAGCTATTAGCTACACCCAACAGGTAAACCAAACACCCCCTAAATTCAAAAATAAGCCAAATTTGGCGTTGTACATTTTAAGAATGTATAATTTAATTTACTTTTAATTTTTATTTACTTTAACTTTTTTATTTTTATACTCATCACTTTGGTGTTACCTTTTTTTTTAATATTTTTAATGTTAATTACTTAATAAATATTATTTAATGTTAATTAAATAAATATAATTAGTTAATTTTTATATTTAACTTTTTTATATTAATTAATAATATGGAAAAAAAATAATATTTTATATTTTTAATTTTATTTGATCATAATTTTTTAATTTTAATTAAGAAAATGAAAATTTAAAATAATATTTTTTATTTTAAATAATTAAATTAATTATAATCATAATTTTAAATTTTAATAAATCATATGAAAATAAAAATATTTTTTATTATTTTTCAATTTAATTAATTTATTTTTATTTAATTAATGAAAATATAAAAATAATATTATTTTCATACTTTCTGTAACACCCCTATTGGTATAGCCTGGTATATTTCACTGTTCCGGTGACCGGTGTCGGTCCGGACAATTAAGGGGATTAGAACCACACTTAAGACAACTAGAGAAGCTATAAACACAAATAATTAGTAATGTCCAATTAGTTAAGTACAAACAAGAAAAACAGAACATAAGAAGTTAAACGAGCCGAGAGTCACAGCGATGGGTGACCTTCTCGGGAACGACTGCGAAGTCGTTTTAAACTCAAATTTCGAACCGTAAAATGTGACGCCGTGGTCCTTAGGACCCTTATAAACACAGTGGAAAAGAGAAAATCATGAAAAAGAACTGTTAAGCCAGTCAAATAATTAGGTCAGGGAGCCGGAAGAAATATGGAATTAATTGCAAACCGGGATGAACCGACGAGGGGCAATTTGGTCAATTGACCCCGAGAGCTGACTCCTGACCTAACTGTCAAATAAAATCGGAGAAAAGAAAATTTCAGAATCGAGAATTAAATTAAAGAACTAATAGAAAAATAGAAAAAAAAAAGAAAATGGAAAATGAAAAAGTCAAAAAGTGATGACATCATGCATGACCTCATGCATGATGCCATAAAGAATATAATTAACTTATTTATTTATTTACATTTTTGGTCTTCCATAAGACTTAAAAATTCATAAAAAAAGAAATAAAATCATTTCTTCTTCTTCAAAAACGTCCTCATCTCTCTCTCACTTTTCTCTCCCAAGGTGCCTCCATTAACAAGCTTTTAAAGCTTAAAAAACTTAGTTCTTCCCCACAAATTTCAACCCTAAACTCTAAAAAGCTTCTAAGTTACCCTAGAAAAGAAGATTGAAGAAGAATAGGAAGGAAGAAAGTGAAGTGTGGGTTAGCTTGGAAATCTCACAAGAGAGGTAAGTTAATTTAATCTTTTTCTTTAGTTTAATTAAGTGAAGTTGAGTTAAAATTTCATATGAAATGGAAGAATTGATGCTTGTATGGAAATAATGAATGTTGGAAACCATGTAAGTTTATGGAATTGATGTGTTTTGATTTAATTAAACATGCCTTCTAGCTTGATTAGTGATGCTTATATGATGTATAGGTTGAGGTTGCCTTGAATTGTTTAAAATTGATAAGTTGAAAATTTAGGGTTCTTGGCACCTAGGGTTTTGGGAGAAAAATTTGAGAATGAGCCATATGATGTAGTTAACCTTATTTAAGTTGAGTAATGGTCATTTGTGACCTAATTAAGTGTGTTAGAAGTGTTTAAATCAAAGCCAAATTTGGATTGGGTATGAAGCATGACCAAAAGTCAACTTTGAGGGACCAAAAATGGAATTTTACAAGTCCAATTGGTACAGGACCAATTGGGATTGAAAATAGGCACTAAATGACACAATTTTCATTTAGGAAGTATGCCCAAAAAGTGACTAAAACCTAGTGAACAAATTGATCAAAGTTGAAAAATTGCAGGCTGCCTCTGCAAAAACTGACTAAATGAACAGTGTTTGTTCATTTGGTCATAACTCGAGCTAGGCAGGTCAAAATGACCTAAAATGTTACCAGTGGTTAGATGAGATATAGACCTAAAACTTTTATGAAGAACACAAACCCAAATTATGCCATTAACCCACTCAAATTACTGAGCGAATTTGGTGACCTGAATCTGCAGAACTGTAGATTTGCCATGTGAACAGTAAAGTTTCAATGGCTATAACTCTCTGTAGAAAACTCTGATTTAGGTGATTCTTGAATCGATGGAAACCTAAGACATATTAAAACATTTCATATGAAGAAAATTAGACTAAATTATGGACTTAACTTAATCAAATTGCTGAACGAAGTTGGAATCAATAATCTGCTAGAACAAAATTCTGTAGCATAAATAGTAACCGTAATTTGGGCATAACTTGAGCTACAAAACTCCAATTGGAGTGATTCAAAAAGGAGAATAAACTTAAGACAATAGGGAACATTTTCTATGAAGGAAGTTTTGCCAAATTCCAACAGTAAAAGGACTAATAAAACAGTGTAACTTAGGACTCCAAAATTGAAAATTTGGCAATTTTGCCTAAAAGACCTGAGTTTTGAGAAAATGACCAAAACCAACAAGTTTGGTAACCAAAATGTGGTATGTGGGTGAAGTTGGAATTTCCATACCTATTAAGCCTTAGAAAGTTAACAATTTGACTTGAATAGTGACCCGAAACACAAAATTTCAAGAACGTCGAGTTAAGCACGTTAGAGCTAGGTAAAAGTAAAGCTAAATTTATTTTGGATTTATGTTAAGTTCTAGTACTGAAACATTATAAAATTTTGTGTTTCAGTTGAAAAGAATACCGGGAAGGAACCCGAGGAACCGAGTCGAGGCCAAGGGACGACTCGCTTGAGGTTTGCGCATAACGTGTAATTTTTGTAAATTATTTGCTGCATATTGTTTTGAATTATTTGAAAAAGTGAATTGAGACATTATTTATGATGCTTTATTCGAAATTATTGAAAGTTATTATGTATATTTGAAATGACAATATTTAGCAAATCGTTAAGATAAGTTTTGAAACCACAGTATCATGACCATATATTTGAACACCTCACTAGCGCGACTAGTGGGGGTAATTAGTTTCGAATTTTGATTCCTTCTCTGGAGAAGTATTGAGGTGTGCCAGTAGAAGAGGATGTGAATGGATATCCATATATTTGAGCTAGCTAGCCTTGTGATGTGATTTCTCTTTAGCCTCTGGCTATTGAGATTCTATTTGTTTCAAATGGCATGAACTAACTGTGAGTTTTATGAAATGTGATTTAATACTTCAAAATGAAATTGTTTGGGATTAAAACCTCATAAATTATGTTTTGTGTTTAACTCGCATGCTCAGTTCAAATTTTGAAAAAATGTTATTTTATTTCTGCATAAAGATTATTTTAGTATGTTGTGCACCACTGAGTCCTAGTACTCAGCGATAGCTTTTATTGCTGTCACAGATACAGAGACTAGAGGAGCAGCAGACTGAGCTGCTAAGGATTAAAGATCATTCAGCTTGAAGTTATCGGGTATAATTTATACCCTAATTGTAAATATTTCTTTTGATGTATATATTGCATATAAAAGTATGGACATATAAATGGGTCTTGAGTAGCTTGTACAAAGTTTGTATGAAGTTTGTAATAAAAAAATTTAGTTTGAACTTCCTTTGATGTAAATTTTGTAATGATGTGTATATAAATTATTTTGTCTCTAATGAAATATGAATGGAACTATTTTATTTAATGTGAATGAAATGGATTGCTAGTATTTTGATGATCATTGGATAGTGGATTTGAAATTTGAAAGTTGATAAATGTATTGAGGAATTGATTAAGATTGAGTATGAAATTGAAGCAGTTGTTGAGAAAAATTTTTAGAAGTGTTTTTTTTACAGGTAATTGAAGAACTGTTTTCTCAAAATACAGAGGGAACTCTGTCAAAATTTTTATAAAATTTGCGGAAAAATAAAATGGGCTAAAATTTCCAACTAGCTTTCAACTTAATTACATGTTTTAAATACTTATTAGAAATGCTCACCACTTATCAAAAATAAGAAAATTGTTTTAAAATCCCTTGTAGGGTACTTAATGAGTTATCGGTAGGTGAAGTTCGGTAGTTCATTAGGTATTTTACGGGATCATGTTATGCCTTACAGCGGGGTAAGGTGTGACATGTTTTAGTAGTATCAGAGCAAAATTTTTGAAGTATGTTTTAGCTTGAGAATTTGTGTCTTTCTTTGTTAAGTACAACTGCTCAATGTCCATAATTGTTACATACAGTGCATTACATCATGAATATGAACTAACGGAGGGAAATCTCCTTGTGTTACTTATTCAGGAGGTACCCTAACTTCAGCCTGAAATAGAAGAAGAGATCGCTCGCTTGAGCGATCTGTTGGCCCGAGGCATAAGGAAGCCCGACTTTACGAATATCGATGGGTCGAGCACCACCGCAAATCTGCGATTTCAGCCTGATTCGCCAATGAGATAGGCTGCGATGTTTCAATAAATGGTCGGGGTATACGCTCAAGCTTCACCCAGCACACTGTGACACAACCATCGCTTCCCCAGATAGTATGATAAATTATCAAGTATGGGGTCGAGAATTTAAGGGTACAGTGGACCCTTTAGAGGCAGAGCAATGGCTTGAAAGAATGGACAGAGTATTTAAGAAGCTGCATTGCCAAGATGAACTGAAGTTTGAATACTCTGTGTCTCTACTACAAGGGGATGTGTTTGATTGGTGGAAGATCATCCCCACGGCTTAGAACCACGATCTTGACACAGGATGACTTCATTAGAGAGTTCAGACAGAAATACGTCCCAGAAGCATATGTTGATCAGAAATTGCAAGAATTTTTGAGTTTGAAACAAGGGAACCGATTAGTGGCAGAGTATGAGAGGGAGTTCTCCCGCCTAAGTCACCATGCAGGGAGTCTCCTTGCTACCAGCAAGGCAAGATACAAGAGATTTGAGACTGGTTTGAAGCCCAGTTTGAGAATGCAAGTTGTGGAATTCAGGCACAGTAATTTTTCAGAACTTATGTCTCAAGCACTTGAGCTGGAGAGGATTGAATCAGAAGAGACCCCAACAAAAGAAAATTCAGGAAAAGTTGAGAAATCAGAAAAAAGACAAGGGGGAAAAGTCAGTAAAGCCAAGTTCTGGTGGTACCTCTAGAAAGAAGAAGAAATTTAGTGGACCCAGCAAGGGTCGAGGTGGAAGATTTGGTAGGGGCATATTTTCTGGACAGAGACCCCCTAGGTCTAGTCAGCAGTCGAGCAAGGGTTCACATTCTGCCCTCCCCTGTGAGACTTGTGGCAAGATTCATGGGGGGGAATGTTATTGGGCCACTGGAGCCTGTTTTAACTGTAGAGGCAAGGGTCATTTAGCAAGAGACTGCACTAGTGCTCCGTCTCCGAGATATGGTCCAGCTCCTACTACTGCCGAGGGATCTATTCAGAGTCCTGCTCCCAGAGGTTCACAGTCAATTGGCAGAGGAAGAGGCAGAGGTTGAGGCACTGCTTCAGGCAGTCAAGGCACAGTTGGTCAATCAGCACAAGGAAGTGCTTCAGTCAGGGTTTATTCAATGAGACAGCGAGAAGAGGCTGAGACTTCCGATGTGGTAGCTGGTACATTCTCTATCTCTAATCAAGAAGTATTTGTATTGTTTGATCCGGGTTCAACCCATTCATATGTTAGTGCTAGCATAGTCAGTTCACTTGCTGTTCCATGTGTGCAAATGGATTTTGAAGTGCTAGTAACTAGTCTATTAGGACAAGAGGTCCGGGTCAATAGAATTTATAGAGACTGTCCTTTGGTGATCCAAGGACATGTTTTCCTGTCAGACTTGATTGAAATGCTCTTCAGAGAGTATGATATTATCTTGGGCATGGATTGGTTAGCCAGGCATCATGCTATGATTGACTGTAGACTGAAGATAATCACTTTTAGTCTCCCTCTCTATGGTGATGTGGTAATACATGGGGAGAGGCATTTACTGCCATCAAACATCATTTCGGCTGCACTAGCCAGAAGAATGATCAGAAAGGGGTGTGAAGCATACTTGGCACATGTGATAGACACCCAAGTGGGGAGTCCAGCACTAAGGGACATCCCTACTATATGTGATTTTCTAGATGTATTTTCTGATGAATTGCCAGGATTACCTCCAGAAAGGGAGGTGCAGTTTGAGATTGATGTTATGCCTGGTGTGGACCCAATCTCCATAACGCCATATAGAATGGCACCTGCAGAATTAAAAGAGCTGAAAGTACAGTTGCAAGAGTTGCTTGACAAGGGCTTCATCCGCCCTAGTGTGTCACCTTGGGGAGCGCCAGTGTTGTTTGTAAAGAAGAAGGATGGCACTCTCCGCTTGTGTATTGATTATCGACAGTTGAATAAGGTGACAATAAAGAATAGATATCCATTGCCCCGCATTGATGACTTGTTTGATCAGTTGAGGGGTGCAGCGGTGTTCTCCAAAATTGACCTGAGATCAGGTTATTATCAGCTGAAAGTACAAGAGCAAAGTATTCCTAAAACTGCCTTCAGAACCCGCTATGGCCATTATGAGTTTTTGGTTATGCTATTTGGGTTAACTAATGCTCTCACGCTTTTATGGATCGATGAACACTATCTTGGACCATACCTCACCGATTTGTTGTGGTATTCATAGATGATATATTGGTCTATTCGAGGAATGCAGAAGAGCATGTTAGACATCTGCGAATTGTACTGCAGAGTTTGAGGGAGAAACAGCTATATGCCAAATTGTCGAAGTGTGAATTTTGGCTGAAGGAAATATCTTTCTTGGGGCATGTAGTATCAGAAGAGGGCATCAAGGTAGATCCAAGTAAGATTGAAACTGTCCTTAATTGGAAGCCACCCAGAAATGTCACAGAAATTCGTAGTTTTCTGGGTTTAGCTGGATACTACCGTCAATTTGTGAAGGGATTTTCCATGTTGGCATCTCCATTGACTAAGCTGCTTAGAAATGATGTGAAATTTCAGTGGACAGATAAATGCCAACAGAGTTTTGATGAATTGAAGAGACATTTGACTAAAGCTCCAGTCCTTACTTTACCTATTCCGGGTAAAGAATATACAGTTTATAGTGATACTTCTCACAATGGGTTAGGCTGTGTATTGATGCAAGATCGAAATGTCATTGCCTATGCATCACGCCAGCTGAAATCGCATGAGAGGAATTATCCGACACATAACTTGGAGCTTGCAGCTATTGTTTTTGCTCTTAAGATCTGGAGACACTATTTGTATAGGGAGAAATATTACATCTATACAGATCATAAGAGTTTGAAGTATTTGGGCACCCAAAAAGAGCTGAATTTGAGACAGAGGAGATGGTTAGAGTTGATAAAAGACTATGATTGTCTAATAAACTATCAGCCAAGGAAAGCTAATGTTGTGGCTGACGCCTTAAGTCGCAAGACTATGGCAAGTCTACGAATTACTCCTTTGTCTATGGTACATAAGTTGAGATCATTACATGCCAGCTTAGAGATTAATGATGAGGGGCAGACAGCAGTTGCATGGCATGTACAGCCAGTGTTGATTGATTAGATTAGAATGGTCGCCGAATGATCGAAGTATCGGTCGTTGGAAGAAGTCGAGGCAAGAAACTAGATTTCTCAATCAGAGATGATGGTCTACTGCTACACCAGGGAAGAATGTGTGTTCCTAGTGATGTTGATTTGAGGCAGATCATTTTGAATGAAGCACATGAGTCTCCTTTTTTCATGCACCCTGGTGGCACAAAAATGTATAGAGGGCTAAAGGAGCATTACTGGTGGATGGATATGAAAAGAAATGTGGCAGAATTTGTTTCCAAATGCCTAACTTGTCAGCAAGTGAAGGCAGAGCATCAAGTACCCACTGGGTTGTTACATCCACTACCAGTACCGGAATGGAAATGAGAAAGAATAACAATGGATTTTGTGATGGGACTTCCAAGGACACAGAAGATTCATGATGCAGTTTGGGTCATTGTTGACAGACTAACCAAGTCTGCTCATTTTCTGCCAGTTCAGATGGACTACAGTTTAGAAAGATTAGCCAAGTTATACATTGATGAGATTGTGAGACTACATGGAGTGCCATTATCCATTGTATCAGACAGAGATCCTAGGTTCACTTCTAGATTCTGGGGTAGTCTTCAGAGAGCCCTATGAACTAGATTGAACTTCAGTACTGCATTCCACCCACAGATAAATGACCAATCCGAGAGAGTAATTTAGATCTTGGAGGACATGCTTCGGGCTTGTGTGATTGAGTTTAAGGGCAGTTGGGATACACACTTGCCTTTAATTGAGTTTGCTTACAACAATAGCTACCAAACAAGCATTGGGATGCCTCCATATGAAGCTTGGGATGCCTCCATATGAAGCTTTGTATGGCAGAAAGCTGTTTGGATTCACCAAGAGGTGGTGGCATGGTTGTGTACCTCATGGTGCCCATGGTTGTTGGGCTTCCCTCTTGGTGCTCATGGTTGTTGGGCTTTAATATATAATTGTTGTATGTATTTAGGCCCATGCTTAATTAAATTGTTTAATTAAGAATTTTAATCACACAATTAAATTTTAAAAAATTATTTTTCAAGGTATTAAATTTGGAAAGAGTTTCTAAATTTAAATTTG
>NW_026614819.1:90000-100000 GCF_030052815.1 Hevea brasiliensis | reverse complement strand
CTAATTGATCTTTACGATGCTTCCTCTATCAATTAGATCCTTTATCCATAGAAAAAAGTATCTAGGCATATTTTTTTCTTCACATTTTGACTTCTATGAAGTTGCTTTTTTTGCTACAGCTGATAAAAATCGTTGTTTTGGACGATGCATATGTAGAAAGCCTATTTCTAGTAAATTTTTTTCTTTTTTTTTTTTTTTTCTTTCTATAGTGGAGATAGTCGCACGTAATGACAGATCACGGCCATATTATTTAAAGCTTGTGGTAAGAAGGGGTTTCGTTCTAGTGCCCGAAAATAATATTCCAAAGCTTTTGTGTGTTCTCCATTACTTGTGTGAATAAGGCCTATATTATAGAGTATATAACTTCGATCATAGGGATCAATTTCTAGCCGCATAGCTTCATAATAATTCTGTAAAGCTTCTGCATAATTTCCTTCGGATTGAGCAGACATTCGTTACTGTCGTCATTCGATTCAAAGAATCTCCGTTCCAGAACCGTACGTGAGATTTTCATCTCATACGGCTCCTCCCTTATGTTCATAATGAGAATAATACATAACATAGAAAAAACAGGTGAGTGAAATTTTCTCTTTATGAACTGATCTGGGCTAGTGTTTTTACAAGAAATCTCTAGCCAACCTTCCTGCAAAAGATCTTTTCTTAACATCAAGCATGTTGATACTAGATAAAAATATTAAGTTAACTCCAACAATTTCTTTGTCCTCAATCTTCCTTAATTTCTAGGAATTAGTCACTTCAACAGTCTTCGATGGTTATACGGGTATCCAAAGTACGAACGAGATGGATGTTTGTTGTCCCAACCATTCCTCTTAGTCCCGATCCCAATAAAGAAAGGGATAATTTCTAACAAAGTTTTTGCGTTGTTGATTCCTAGGCGTAGTGCTTCTTCCTCTATGCCGCCTATTGGTACTAGTGGGGTAGGGTTAACCTGCAATACAGAACCCATAGCCATAGGCATAGGTGTAACCTTTCGTTCAATGCTAGAATTGACAATTGAAGCATTTGAGGCTGCATTAATCGGGGATACCCGACAGAAGGAATTGTTTTATTTATAAACTTCACCTTCAACAAGCGTAGAGTTATTTCAAATCTTTCTATCCCGACTAATGTGTCTTTCTCCTAAGACTTGACAGCGGTAAATAAAAAAATCAAATCACACCATCTCTGTAATAAGTAAATGCCTCTTTTTCTCCCGAAGTTGTCGGAATTATTCGTAATAAGATATTGGCTACAACTGAAAAAGTCTTATCAATAAAATTTCCAGTTATCCGAGATCTAGGCATAGGTAGCAATCCATTTTATAATTTCTTTTAATTACCTCTCATGAGAAAACGATCCCACAAAAAGTAGTTGTACAGTACAAAATAACATAAAAAACAGACTCAATTCATAAAAAAAAAAAAAGATAGACCGATCATTCGAGTCGTTCCAATCTAATGATTTAAGCCGGTATAGATATCAAAAAAAGACGGAAGGGCTGTCTTCACAAACACGAATAAATATATATCTTTATTATTTTTAACAAAGAGTTTTTCACAAAAACAAAATTATCTTTACCTATCCAACAATCTAATATAAATGACTCGCGATTCACTCGGGTTCTGGGCCATAATCATTATGTAGGAGAGATGGCCGAGTGGTTCAAGGCGTAGCATTGGAACTGCTATGTAGGCTTTTGTTTACCGAGGGTTCGAATCCCTCTCTTTCCGTACCTTCACCTAATTTATCAATGTTACGAATCGCAATGTATCAAATCACATAACAATGGATACCTTTATTCCAACAGTTAGACCTTTCCTTTATATAGATTCTCTATTCCTAATATTCCTAATTTCTGCGGTACAGAAAATACTGGAAAAAATGGAAAGGAATGAAAATATCCCTATCGTTCTATGATATATGAATGGGAGAAAAATCTCCCGATCAAGCCCTTACTTTTGATTTCTTTACTTAGGCGACAAGGGGGCAAAATTATCCGAACCCTTGTTATTTTAGTTAGGTTTAAGTCTGACGAGAATAATATTCTACCACTAGTAATTCATTTATTTTCAAGCCAACCCATTTACTATCTATTATTTGATTGACCAATCCTTTATATTGGAATGGGTGAAGAGTCAAATGTTTTGGCAATTCCTCCTGGGGGGATGAATCAAGATAATTTTTAATCATAGCTCTAGATTTTTGTTCAGCTCTCGCTGTAATAATATCTCGGGGTTTGCAGCGATAACTTGGTATATCTACTATACGACCATTAACTAAAATATGTCTATGATTAACTAATTGGCGGGCTCGAGGAATAGTTGACGCCATACCCAATCGAAAAAGGATGTTATCCAAACGCATTTCAAGTAATTGTAGTAAAACCTGACCTGTTGACCCTTTGGCTTTTGCGGCGATACGAACATATTTAAGTAATTGTCGTTCTGTAAGACCATAATGAAAACGCAATTTTTGTTTTTCTTCTAAACGAATACGATATTGAGATTTTTTACCGGAGCGTGATTGATTTCTAAGATCGCTCCCGACTTTAGGCCTTTTACTAGTTATTCACTGCAAAGCCCCCAGACGACGTATTTTTTTGAAACGAGGCCCTCGGTAACGTGACATAAAAACTCCTTATTTTCTTTTTATTGTTTTTGAATTTTCAGAAACCTAAATTAAAACTGAACTAAATTAAAACTGAACTAAAGGATAAATATGATAAATGAAGCAAAATCTACTATCTACTAAATTAGTATATTACAAATAATAATGAGTGGATTGTATCAATATCCGGACCTTATTCCTTATTGTATATATACCAATAATGTATATAGAAAAAAAAAGGTTCTTTTCTTGTTCTTGATTTGTTCTGCAGAGATTTAACTACTCTAACCTTTATTCATATTATTCCTAATTGGAAGTTCCTACCACATAATAATCGGTCACCCTCGGAAAAAAGGGAAAGGGGCCTTTTCAATATTCTTTGATTTAAAAAAACATTATCAATTATGTAAAAAATTAAACAAATAGAGAAAAGCCAGCTATCGGAGTCGAACCGATGACCATCGCATTACAAATGCGATGCTCTAACCTCTGAGCTAAGCGGGCTTACATAACAGAAATTGTACATGTATAGGAATTTAGTAAACTAATGGAATCTTGGCTATTAATTTTTTATTCTTTTCATTCTTAGTTATTCATAATTAATTATTATGAATATAGAAAAAAAAGAAAAAGAATTGATCGTTCGAGTATTAAAAATTGCACGAGAAAAAAAAAATGAGAGCAAGAAAAGTATATGTAATTAATGTGGTATATATACATCTATATTGAATTGCGGATAGAGAAATGATAGAATCCTTTCTGATTAGACTAAATAAGGGTCTCTGATAGAGATAAAAGAAGATAGACAAGAAATAAAAAAATAAGAGGAAAGACTTTTTATAGGAATCGGTATCTAATGACTTCAACAGTTCCAGTAGAATAGAAATGAAAAAAGGGGGATAATAATAAGATCTTAATTTCAAAACAAAAATATTTGGGATATGGCGAAATTGGTAGACGCTACGGACTTAATTGGATTGAGCCTTGGTATGGAAACTTACTAAGTGATAACTTTCAAATTCAGAGAAACCCGGAATTAAAAATGGGCAATCCTGAGCCAAATCCTGTTTTCCGAAAACAAACAAAGTAAAGACAGAATAAAAAAAAGGGGGGGATAGGTGCAGAGACTCAATGGAAGCTGTTCTAATAAATGGAGTTGACTGCGTTGCATTAGTAAAGTAAAGAAATCCTTCCGTCAAAACTTCAGAAAGGATAACCGTATATACATACGTATACGTACTGAAAGACTATCTCAAATGATTAAGATTAATTAAGATTAATAGGAGCCCAAATCCGTATTTTTTTTATCTTTATATGAAAAATGAAATAAAAACAAAATTGTTTTGAATTGATTCCAAGTTGAAGAAAGGGTTGAATATTAATTGATCAAATCATTCATTCCAAAGTCGGATAGATAACTGATTAATCGGACGAGAATAAAGATAGAGTCCCATTCTACATGTCAATATCGACAACAAGGAAATTTATAGTAAGAGGAAAATCCGTCGACTTTAGAAATCGTGAGGGTTCAAGTCCCTCTATCCCCAAAAAAGGCCCGCTCGACTCCCTAATTATTTTTATCCTATTCTCTCTTTTCGTTAACGGTTCAAATCTCATTATCTTTCTCATTCATTCGATTCTTTCACAAACATATCCAGGCTGGATTTTTTTTCACAAGTCTTGGAATAGATATGATACACATACAAACGAACATCTTTGAGCAAAACAAGAATCCACATTGGGAATTGGAATGATTAACAATCAAAATCATTATTCGAACTGAAATTTACGAAGTCGTCTTTTTTTTTTTCTTTTTATTTTAAAAAAAGATACAAAACATTCCAGGTCTGGATAAGGCTTTTAGAATACTTTTTCGTCTTTTTTTTACTTTTTTTTAATTGACATAGACCCAAGTCGTTTAGTAAAATGAGGAAGATGACGCGTCGAAAATGGTCGGGATAGCTCAGCTGGTAGAGCAGAGGACTGAAAATCCTCGTGTCACCAGTTCAAATCTGGTTCCTGGCATTGTGTATGAGTATCTATTCTACAACTTAATTAAATTAATTGATATAGATCTGATATAGATCGACATGCATATTCATTAATAGTATAGATCATGATATATACTTAACTTATCCATCTAGATGTCTGTAGATAGAACCTTTTTAGATGAGCAAAGAGTTTATGTTATAAATAAAGAGTTTCTATTATAAAAAAGTATATAAAAAAAAAAATTAGATTATGTTTCGTTTCCTCTTCTTTTTTATTTGATTTGTTCATAATGTGTGTGTCTCCTCTCGGTCAAAAAGAATGTTAATACTTCATATAGATTCGAAAGGTTAAAGTTAAATTAGTTAGTTAAAAAACCTAAAAGTCTAGTCTATAGGAGTTGAAGGGTGTAAATATCCAAGATTCGTCTCAGATACAGTATAAATAGAATCTGATCCTCTTTCATTTCTTTATTTTCTTTCATATTCTATTTTTTCATTCTCTCCTATGTTATGTGACTTTATATAGCTCATCTAAGTAAGGGATGTGCGCGGTACAAAGTTCATGATGTAGAATTCGTTTAGTTCATCCTATTAGTTAGCTCGGCTCGTCCGAAATCAATATCTTCAAAATTTGAGAATTCAATGAATTCCTAATTGTATTATTATTATTATTATTTTTTTTTAGTCTATCCATAATAATATGAATGAGACTTCAAAAACTCTGTTGATCTATAAGAGAGCGTACAAATATTCCTTGAATATCTGGAGTTGTAACACTGAAGCTTAGTTTCTTATTATTCAATGAGCATCTTGTATTTCATAAAAATTGGGAACAATATAATCCTTACGTAAGGGCCACCCTATCCAACTTTCCGGCATTAAGATACGTTTCAAGCGTGGATGATTATCATAAAAGATTCCCAGCATATCATAAGATTCCCTTTCTTGAAAATCCGCACTTTTCCAAACCCAGAAAACAGACGGAATTCTAGGATTCTTCCTTGGGGCAAATACTTTTATACATACTTCTTCTGGTTGATCTATATCATACTCTATTCTCGTAAGATGATATACACTAGCTAACAGCCCGCCCGGTGCTACATCATAGGCACATTGCGAACGCAGATAATTGTAACCATATACATATAAAATGACAGCAATGGAATGCCAATCTTCTGGCTTTATTTGTAAAGTCTCTATTCCTTTGTAATCAAAACCCAAAAATCTATGAACTAGCCCATGTTTGACTAGCCAAGCAGACAAACGACCCTGCATCTTTTTTCTCTCTCCCGCATTTTTATTTGTATAATTATAATATAAGTATTTCACATTCACGATGAAATTTATGAAGATTGACTTGCCCTTTGTTATTCTGTACAAACGAATCCTTCCTCTAATTTACTAATTCGTTGGACGATACTGACCTTTTATATTTGAAAAATGTTTAACGATGGATCTTTGAAGTAGACGGCGATTGATAGAGTAATTCTTGATCATAATTTCCAGTATGAGTAGTGCGTTCAATATTAAACTTGTGATTAGTAGTAAAACACCGTTTCCCCGGTTGAGACCTAATTCGATCTTCATAAATTTCTCGAGATATTTTTTTACGAAGTTTTGTTATAGCATCTATAACCGCCTCCGGTTTAGGTGGACAGCCTGGCAAATAGACATCTACAGGAATTAGCTTATCAACTCCCCGAACAGTACTATAAGAATCGGTACTGAACATCCCCCCTGTAATTGTACATGCCCCCATAGCAATAACATATTTTGGTTCAGGCATTTGTTCATATAATCTCACTAAAGAAGGAGCCATTTTCATGGTTACGGTGCCGGCTGTTAAAATCAGGTCCGCTTGTCTAGGACTAGATCTTGGTACTAGCCCATAACGATCAAAGTCGAATCGTGAGCCTATTAATGAAGCAAATTCAATGAAGCAACAACTGGTACCATAGAGAAGTGGCCATAAACTGGAGAGTCTTGACCAATTTGAAAGATCATTTGATGTAGTTGAAATAACTGAAATTTGAGTTGTTCGATCAAGTAAAGGAAACTCAATGGAATTCATAATTTTCTCAATGTTATTTTTATATACATAAAATTTTCCGGAATATTCAAGAGCTAAGACCATTCTAATGCTCCTTTTCTCCATGCATAAACTGAACCAACAATTAGGATAAGCACGAAAATGAAAGCTTCTATAAATACGGATAACCCCAATATATCGAAACTCATTGCCCATGGATAAAGAAAAACTGTTTCAACATCAAAAACAACAAAAACTAGAGCAAACATATAATAACGGATTCGAAATTGTAACCAAGCATCACCCATTGGTTCTATACCCGATTCATAACTAGAAAGTTTCTCCGGCCCTTTGCTAATCGGGGATAAAACTCCGGAAATTAGAAATGCTAAAATAGGAATAACACTTGATATTATTAGAAATGCCCAGAATATATCATATTCGTAAATCAGAAACATAGGCGCACTCCTATGAATGTGGAAAATATACTAGATTAGTCGAGTCGAATTGGAATTAATTCCTAACTCATCTATAACCGGTTAGTCAAAACAACAATTTATTTTGATTCAACCACCTAGTTTTTTTTGTTTGCTTTGGTATATGTCTCGTTTCAAGATTCGTCGACTATAATTTTTCCATTACGTTTACTTCAATTTTTGAATTTTTTTTCGATATTGATATAATATTGATATAGTATAAATAGATATTGCTCTTATATAAAATATAAAGAAGACCCCCCCTTCCGCCTTTTCACTTCACCTTTGATTCTCTCTAAAAAAGAGGGAATTCAAAATATAATTCTCATTTTTTGTTTAGTTGTTTAGAATGTCTAAATTCTATTAGAATTTTTTCTTTTTTTTTTTTTTTTTATTTTTTTATTATTATTTTAATTTTCTATTATTTTAATTTTAATTTTAGAAATTATTTATTTTAATTTTATATATTATATTATTATTCTATATTCTATATTTATATTCTATATCAAATAATATTGTTATTTATATTAAATATTATTATTTAATATATAAATTATTCTATTATATAGAATTTAGAAATTTATATATTTATATATTATTTTATTATATTTTATTATTATTTTATTTATTTTAAATTTTTTTTAGGGCTATACGGACTCGAACCGTAGACCTTCTCGGTAAAACAGATCAAACTGATTTTTATCAAAATGATTCGAACTTTTTCAAAGACCCAACATGCATTTTTTTGTTTTGCATTGGGCTCGTTCATTAACTGATATAAATAATCCGTTAGTCTACCATAATTCTCTTGGCAGAAAGATAAGAAGATGGCTCCGTGTGCTCTGATTTATGTATTCCGATCCAAGAGCACTACCAAAGTGTTTCAAAGAAGAGAAGGGTTATCCTGACGTAGGTCTGCTTTTGGCTTAGATCAACCTAAGTTAAATGGAATCTCCATCGCCCCACTTCTGCTTAAAGAATCCAATATGAAACTTCATACACCTTAAAGTTCATAGGATAGGACGAAAAGAGAATTTTTGAGGTTCTTATACTCATTATGCCTAGCATTGAATAGACTGGGTATTCACCTTATCAAGGTCTTAAATCAATAATCAATGATGGGTTCTATTGGGCGTCTAAAAAGGCACCTAAATTGGACCGAACCTTTTGTGTCAGGCTATTGTTCTCTTGTTCCCTAAAAGTCATGGAGTAAGACATCGACTTCTCAATAAGTCTTTTGATTACATGATGGACTCCTTTGAAAAAAAAAAAAAAAAACATTGGCGCGCGTGTAAACGAGGTGCTCTACCTAACTGAGCTATAGCCCTTGTGTTTGTGATACATATTTTATCATGTCGATAATTTCTTGTCAAGATGAATATTATATGATCCAACATCCTATTTCTTTGATCTCTTTGATCGGTATTGCTTATAAAAAATATTCCATTTATAATTAAAATTACATTTATAATCCATCGATGTGACGGATTCCATTTCTTTCTCTTTGTGATGATAAATGACCTACTTAACTCAGTGGTTAGAGTATCGCTTTCATACGGCGAGAGTCATTGGTTCAAATCCAATAGTAGGTAGAACTTGCAATAGTAGGTAGAACTTATTAGATATCAGAATCAATGCTATCTAATAAGTTTTTTTACCCACCTTATTTTAATTTTATTGATTTTTGATCTTTTTCGTTCCATTCTATTTCATTTTTTGAATTGAAAAAATTTTCGTTGTATTAGAATCCGATTCTACTTATGATTCTATTCAATTGGTAGAATAAAAAAAAGTGTATAAACAGAACTTCTGTTTATACAGAAGTTCTTTTGATTATTCGGACGCACCAACTAGTTATAGTTACGAAATCCCATTGATAGCCTCTACTCGTGCCCTAGCTCGTCTGAGAGCTAGATTTGCCTCAATTATTTGTCTCCTGCCTTCCGCTTTCCTCAAGTTAGCTTCTGCTATTTCAAGAGTTTGCTGAGCTTCTTGTGGATCAATGTCACTACCCTTCTCTGCATCATTTACTAAAACAGTAATCTCATTATTGCCTATTCTAGCAAAACCACCCATCAGAGCCATCGTTAACCATTGGTCATTAAGGCGTATTCTCAAAATACCGATATCGACAGCTGTGGCAATAGGTGCATGGTTTGGTAATACGCCAATTTGTCCACTATTAGTAGATAAAATGATTTCTTTCACTTCTGAATCCCAAACAATTCGATTCGGGGTCAGTACACAAAGATTTAAGGTCATTTCTTCAAGTTGTTCTCCATTTCTAAGTTCGTAGCCTTCGCAGTAGCTTCATCAATATTACCTACCAAATAAAAGGCCTGCTCAGGGAGACTATCTAATTCTCCCGAAAGGATCAATTTAAACCCTCTAATTGTTTCTGCTAGACCGACATATTTCCCCCGAGAACCGGTAAATACTTCTGCTACGAAAAGGGTTGTGATAAGAAACGTTCAATTTTTCGTGCTCTTGCTACAGTTAAGCGATCCTCTTCGGATAATTCGTCCAACCCAAGGATAGCTATAATGTCCTGAAGTTCTTTGTAACGTTGTAAAGTTTGCTTAACTCTTTGCGCAGTTTCATAATGTTCCTCACCAACGATCTGAGGTTGGAGCATAGTTGACGTTGAATCTAAAGGATCTACTGCTGGATAGATACCTTTAGCAGCTAATCCTCTTGATAGTACAGTAGTAGCATCTAAATGTGCAAATGTCGTGGCAGGAGCAGGGTCAGTCAAATCGTCCGCAGGTACATAAACTGCTTGAATAGAAGTTATGGACCCTTCTTTGGTAGAAGTAATTCTTTCTTGTAAAGAGCCCATTTCGGTACTAAGGGTAGGTTGATAACCCACAGCGGAAGGCATTCTACCCAATAAGGCG
>NW_026614819.1:60000-85000 GCF_030052815.1 Hevea brasiliensis | reverse complement strand
CTTACATCTCCTACGACTGGTGGGGTGACAGCTAGTTTTGGTATGTTGGGGGATATCATTATTGCTGAACCTAATGCCTATATTGCGTTTGCAGGTAAAAGAGTAATTGAACAAACATTGAATAAGACAGTACCTGAAGGTTCGCAATCGGCCGAATTTTTATTCCATAAGGGCTTATTTGATCTAATCGTACCGCGTAATCTTTTAAAAGGCGTTCTGAATGAGTTACTTCAGCTCCACGATTTCTTTCCTTTGAATCATAAATCAAGTAGAAACCTTAAGTTAAAAAGTTAAAAGTTAAACTTAATTAAATTAGTTAATTAAATTTAAATTAATTTAATTCTTTTTTTTATGGCGAGCAGGTCTTTTTTTTTTATCGGAATCAAAGGAAAAATCTGAAGAATGGATTTTTTTCTGACATAAGAGTAAATTGTAGAACGAATCATGTAGGTAACTTTTTTTTTTTTACCGATATTCTTGATTACTAATTAAGAAACTTCTATCAACAAGAAAAAAGAGTGAATTTTTTTTTCACGGAAAAAAAATTGGCAAGGTAAATAAAACGAATTTCATGTTCTTTTCTTACCTATGCATAGAAAATATAGAGTCTTGCATATTTATATATATATATCCCGGGAATTTCCTTTTTTACTAAAAATTCCTATTGACGGATCGGATTATAAATTATAACGAATTTTGGAGGAATTTTTAAGCGGAAAAACTCTTTATTTTTATTTTATTAATGTAAAATAAGAAAATAAAAGTTATAAGACAAGAAAAAAAGATAATAAAAGAAGAATAACAAATAAGTGGATTATCATATATATTTCATGTAGAAATATGAATAAGTTATTTAGTTAGTTCTACACTCGTTGCACTTTATTTTATTATATATACTCACTTAGATATACTTAGTATAATTATATAGGAATTATAATGATTATAAGATACCTTTCTAATAATATTTTAGAAATATAAGTATAATAAGAAAATAATAAAAAACAGGTACAAATATTAAATCGAGGTACTCATTCTATGACAATTCTCAACAACTCCCCCTCCATTCTTGTGCCTTTAGTGGGCTTAGTATTTCCGGCAATTGCAATGGCTTCTTTATTTCTTTATATTCAAAAAAACAAGATTTTTTAGATCCAATTAGGTACGATGGGGGTAGATTTCATTTTTTTTTTTTTTTTCAAGACTTAGACTTGGATCATAATACAGATATCTATTTAGTATAATATGATATAACATACAGGCTGCTCCCTTCAAACATAAACGAAAATGAAAGGGTTCTTATGTAGGCGTAAATATTATATATGAGTAAGTGAACTATTTGAAAAAAAAAAAAAAAAAATTGAGACTGCGGCGGATGCCTGAAATAAATGCAAAGCCAATGTTTTTATATATTTTTTATATATGCGTAGATAGAGGATCATATGAGGGAGCTCCCCTTTATTTTAAATCTAACGAATTCGATGAATTCCTCCTAAAGATTCACATCAGAATAGTGCGAGTTGAGGAAAGTTACTTCGGAAAAAAAAAGAAAGTCAAATTCATTTGGGCTAGTCTCCCACTTCAAATAAAAAGCAACCGGATCTAGTATGAGTTGGCGATCAGAACGTATATGGATAGAACTTATAGCGGGGTCTCGAAAAACAAGTAATTTCTGCTGGGCCTTTATACTTTTTTTAGGTTCATTGGGATTTTTATTGGTTGGAATTTCCAGCTATCTTGGCAGAAATTTGATATCTTTATTTCCGTCTCAGCAAATAATTTTTTTCCCACAAGGGATCGTGATGTCTTTCTATGGGATCGCCGGTCTATTTATTAGTTCTTATTTGTGGTGCACAATTTTGTGGAATGTAGGTAGTGGTTATGATCGATTCGATAGAAAAGAAGGAATAGTGTGTATTTTTCGCTGGGGATTTCCGGGAAAAAATCGTCGCATCTTACTACGATTCCTTATGAAAGATATTCAGTCTATTAGAATAGAAGTTAAAGAGGGTATTTATGCTCGGCGTGTCCTTTATATGGAAATCAGAGGCCGGGGGTCTATTCCTTTGACTCGTACTGATGAGAATTTGACTCCACGAGAAATTGAGCAAAAAGTAGCGGAATTGGCCTATTTTTTGCGTGTACCAATTGAAGTATTTTGAAATGAGCTGAAGAATGAACATTTTCTTAGCAGGAGCGAAAAAATCCAAAAGTCCTCTTTTTTTTCTATAGCATAATTTAACTGAAATTTCTTTACAATATTGATGAACCAAAGAAGGCGTATATTATACATATATGGAACAATTAGAAAATAAAACTTTTTTATCTGCAAAATTTTTATGCATATGTAAATTCACTAAATTCAGTAACAAAACAAGTAAGAAATCGAAAAAATAGACCCATCTCATAGAGCAAAACAAAGCGTTTTGGAATTTCGGAATAAAATAAAATATAGAATAAAGAAATTCTCTTTTTATTTTCAATATTTGAAATTGATGCGTTAGATTTAGATATGGATAGATCATATCTTGTAAATTATCTCTCCTTTCTTTTGTCAATCGACGTTTCTTTTTATCTTTTTTTTGTCCTCCTTAATGAAAATGAACAAAGGGCTGGACCACTTAGAATGATAACTTTTCTGTCTTATTTTGCTTTTGCCACTCATTTTTGATTATCACATCACAATATTCTTCCGAAACCTTTCTCAATTATTCCTGTGGAATATGGGCAAGTTGGCCATTTTTTTTTTTCGAAATATTTGTTTTGTTGATAGAACGGAATTCTTTCATCTTGAAATCCGAATTTGAGGCGGCTCTTTAGGACATTCATCGAAAATAGGGAATTGCTTCGAATTTGATGAGATATCTAGAAACAATATTTTTTTTCTTCATTTGTGTACTCTTTTTAGGCTATATTTTTTTTGTATTCTTTCAAAATTCAAGGACTAAACACTGACTCACAAATAAAAAACAGGGAATAGATTCATAAGTTCGAAGCCTTGTAATAGAACTTATGCTTGATAGAAATATTAGATCATATAGAATCAATAAATGAGGTGAGTTCCTTAAAAATTCACAGACGAAAAAATGGAAAAAAAAACATTTATTCCCCTTCTATATCTTACATCTATAGTTTTTTTGCCCTGGTGGATCTCTTTTTTATTTAATAAAAGTTTTGAATCTTGGGTTATTAATTGGTGTAATATTAGTAAATCCGAAACTTTTTTAAATGATATCCAAGAAAAAAGTATTCTAGAAAAATTCATAGAATTAGAGGAACTCGTTCGCTTAGACGAAATGATAAAGGAATACCCGGAAACACATCTACAAAAGTTTCGTATCGGAATCCACAAAGAAACGATCCAATTGATCAAGATGCACAATGAGGATCGTATCCATACGATTTTTCACTTCTCGACAAATATAATCTCTTTCTTTATTCTAAGGGGTTATTCTATTCTAAGTAATGAAAAACTTATTATTCTTAATTCTTGGGTTCAAGAATTCCTATATAATTTAAGCGACACAATAAAAGCTTTTTCCATTCTTTTATTAACCGATTTATGTATAGGATTCCATTCACCTCACGGTTGGGAACTAATGATCGGCTCCGTCTACAAAGATTTTGGATTTGCTCATAACGATCAAATTATATCTGGCCTTGTTTCCACTTTTCCAGTCATTCTCGATACCATTTTTAAATATTGGATTTTCCGTTATTTAAATCGTGTATCTCCGTCACTTGTAGTGATTTATCATTCAATGAATGACTGAAAAATGATCCATGAATCAAATTAGAATCTTTGTTATTTTGTACATAAGTAAAACATTCAAAATCTTTCTTTATATATACATATTTCTTTTTTCTATACATCCAAGGGATTCTCTTCCTATATTTTCTATTTTAGTAAAAATATTTCAGTAAATAGCAGTATCGTGGATAGGGAACTATACTAGCGACCTACCTAATTTTATTGTAGAAATTTTCAGGATCAATGATTGGACCATGCAAACCAGAAAGACCTTTTCTTGGATAAAGGAAGAGATTACTCGTTCCATTTCCGTATCGCTCATGATATATATAATAACTTGGGCATCCATTTCAAATGCATATCCCATTTTTGCACAGCAGGGTTATGAAAATCCACGGGAAGCAACTGGTCGTATTGTATGTGCCAATTGTCATTTAGCTAATAAACCCGTGGATATTGAGGTTCCACAAGCGGTACTTCCAGATACTGTATTTGAAGCAGTTGTTCGAATTCCTTATAATATGCAACTGAAACAAGTTCTTGCTAATGGTAAAAAGGGGGCTTTGAATGTGGGGGCTGTTCTTATTTTACCTGAGGGGTTTGAATTAGCCCCTCCCGATCGTATTTCGCCAGAGATGAAAGAAAAGATGGGAAATCTGTCTTTTCAGAGTTATCGCCCCACTAAAAAAAATATTCTTGTGATAGGTCCTGTTCCTGGTCAGAAATATAGTGAAATTACCTTTCCTATTCTTTCTCCGGACCCCGCCGCTAAGAAAGATGTTCACTTTTTAAAATATCCCATATATGTAGGCGGAAACAGGGGAAGGGGTCAGATTTATCCCGACGGGAGCAAGAGCAACAATACGGTTTATAATGCTATAGCAGCAGGTATAGTAAGCAAAATCATACGAAAAGAAAAAGGGGGGTACGAAATAACCATAACGAATGCGTCAGAGGGACGTCAAGTGATTGATATTATACCTCCAGGACCAGAACTTCTTGTTTCAGAAGGCGAATCCATCAAACTTGATCAACCATTAACGAGTAATCCTAATGTGGGTGGATTTGGTCAGGGGGATGCAGAAATAGTACTTCAAGACCCATTACGTGTCCAAGGCCTTTTGTTCTTCTTGGCATCCGTTATTTTGGCACAAATCTTTTTGGTTCTTAAAAAGAAACAGTTTGAGAAGGTTCAATTGTCCGAAATGAATTTCTAGATCTGTAAATTCATCAACATGAAGTTCTTAAAAAGAACAAAAATTTTGTTGGTAATTATGTATGATCAAAAAAAATTGTGAAAAGCTCTTTGCTTTTTTTTATATTTTTTTTATACCAGATTTTGAGAATTACTTGTACCGCATTTCTAGTTATAATCTGTATATTGGTAAGAAGACTATTTGATTTTATCCTCTCTTTTCTTTTGTGTTTTTTTTTAATCTAAAAAATTGGGAGCGGTGTGATTTTTTTACTATTGTCAGATTTAACTGTCATAGAGTGGATCAATAGCTTTTCTATTCTAATAGAATCCAATTTGACTAGATACTAAGCATAAAATAAGTAAGCGGAAAAGCAAAGGCTAAATTAAAGGGAACAAAGGATTCTAGGAGGTATTATTTTATTCGTCTTCCTAGTCTTCGACACAAGAAAAGGAATTTTCCACATCCCTTTCTTGTGTCAAAATAAAAATAAAATAATAATGATTCTTGATCCCATTCCTCAATACTATTCTTAGTTTATATTTTTTTTTTCTAGGTTTATCATAACTTCCTTTTCAATTTTATACGTATAAATTCGATTTATTACGTATAAAAAAAATTTTAAGTAGTGGACAAACAAAAAAAAAAAGAAAAGGAAATTTTTTGAGCAAATAGAACTTCTTCGATGAACTTCTAAAAAAATTTCAACTTTGATGAGATACTAAAATAAATAGAGTAAGGTTCTATTAGTATAGAAAAATGGATATGATATGGGATCGACAGAAATATATATAATATATATTATGCCATCTAGGAAAAAGAAATCGAGTAATTCCTCTTATAACTTTGATTTGAAAGTATCGATAGATACTGTCGAGGAACAAATGTTCTAAATCAATTAATGGAGTTACTTTTTCAAAAATACCATCCGAAAAAAGTGTAATAGAATTTTTTGAAATATTTGAAATATCAAAAAAAAAAAGGCAATCTATTTTGTCACTTAATCTATTTTGTCACTTATACGAATAAAGTATTATGATTATTAAAAACTCAACGGGACCCCCTCGAATCAGACAGAGAAAAGAGGGGGTCCATTGAGTTCTTACGATTTTATGTCTACAACTCAGTTCACCAGATTACTAAAAGGGATGAACCCAATCCGGATTTTGAACGATTTAAGAAAATGCCTATTAAACCGATCACAAGAATACCAGTTACAGTACCTACTATCCAAAGAGGAATTCTTCCAGTAGTATCGGCCATTTATCCCACTTCCCTCCACATTTAATCAAGTGGTCATGCTAGAGACATAAACAGTCATAGATAATTATGAGATGATATCCTTCCGATGGGATAAGAGAATTCCTATTCTTATTTATTTTATTATTCTACTATTTTCTTTTCTTCTATTAATTGAAGAAATAATTAGAAAATAAAACAGCAAGTACAAAAATGAGTAATAACCCCCAGTAGAGACTGGTACGATTCAATTCAACATTTTGTTCGTTCGGATTTGATTGTGTCATAGTTCTATAATTAATTGGGATTAGATTTATCGTTGGATGAACTGCATTGCTGATATTGACCCCAAAAAAGAAACGGTAGGTACAGCTAGTCCGTGAACAGCCAACCATCGTACTGTAAAAATTGGATAGGTTCGATCTATGGTCATTGGGCCTCCTAAAAAGATTTACTAAATTCATCGAGTTGTTCCAAAGGATCAAAACGGCCAGTTATTAATGGAATTCCTTGTCGGCTTTCGGTAAAATATTCATTTGGACGAGGGCTTCCAAATACATCGTAAGCTAAACCCGTGCTGACGAATAACCAACCTGCAATGAATAGGGAAGGTATAGTAATGCTATGAATGACCCAATATCGAATACTGGTAATAATATCAGCAAAAGAACGTTCTCCTGTGCTTCCAGACATACTGAGCTCCACATATTCTTGTACAATCTAAAGGGATCGATTCTGTAAAAGATGAGATCAGTAAATGAAATTTCACCGAAATTTCATCTTTGTGAGATCGTCAATATTGTACCAAGGGTTTATTTAAAGTATACCGAATCAGTATAGCTATCCTTCTTCTAACACAGCAACGCAACTTCAATCAGTATTGAAATGAAGTCCTAGATAATCTCTTTCTTCTTTTATTTTTCTTGTTGCTGTAGAACTGTATAAGATCAGGTAAAATGCGAATTCGGTGGGTTGCAATAATAATTTATGAAGGAGATTATCATATTTCCGCAATTCAATTAGATGTGAAATCTAAAACTTTTGTGGTTATAGAAGAAGGGTTTTTTTTTGGAATCCCCCTTTTTCATTTTAAGGAATTGGTTAGTCATCCATTAACAAGTACCAGTAGTAGAGAATATTCGATGAAAGAAGTAGAACAACAAAAAAATAATTGGAATAATCAATATTCGCGATGCACGTATTCGTGTATTAGATCCAAAAGGTCTTTCTTGACACTTAACTACAAAGAAAAGAAGTTTTTTTTAATATGGAAAAAATGTAAAATCTAGAAAAGAAAAAGATAATCGGAATTACTAGTCTTAGAATCTATTTGTACAAAAACAAAAGAAAGATTTTATTTTTTCGAGTGATCTGATCATGCGATACTTTTTTTTCTTATTCGAGATATTGTGTGAATGAATCTACTAATAAATCTAATAAGAGTTAAATTCAATTTTAAAATGAAAAATGACACAAATTCGATACAAATATACAAATAAATAGTAAATAAATATTAAAAATCAATTTTAAAATAAACTAAAAGAAACTATCAAAATAGAAATGATTTTCCAATTTTATTTTGTAGTGATTTCCGTAGTAATTCAAAGAAAGTTTTTTGAATAAAGTTATACAACACAGTTTTTATTACTTACTATTTTATTTATTTATTTATTTACTTCTTATTTATTAATATTTATATTGATAATATTTAATTATTGTAATATTTTATTGTAATATTAGTTTTCTATTTTATTTATCAAGAGTTGTCTAACAAATCTCTTGATTCGGAATCACGATAGTATAAGTAGATATCATAGATGATAAATTGATTTCTTTTTTCTACCTGTATCACTCTATTTTATTAGTGCCGTCTATAATCTATAATGATAATGATTGATAAATAAAAATAAATCAAAAAAAATTCTCAATTGAACTTATTCTTTCATTTGGTATTTTTGTTTATCCTCGTATTTTTTATCTTTTAAAAAATTTAACTTAGGAAAATGCTTTTGCTTTACAAGCATATGTATAAAAAAAAAGTTTATTTAGCTCCTTCATGCCTACTATAACTAGTTATTTCGGTTTTCTACTAGCGGCTTTAACTATAACCTCAGTTCTATTTATTGGTCTGAGCAAGATACGACTTATTTGAAATTAATTGAATGAACAATTTATAAAAAGAAAAGGAAATTTTTTGACAGTATTCCATCTATTTTCTAGTTCTTTACCGTGTAAATTTACAATTTTTGGTTATTGAAATTTATGGGCGATATGGATTAATATTTAAGGATAGATATTACCTCTCTTTTTCTCTTTTTCAAATAAATTGAAATGATTGAAGTTTTTCTATTTGGAATCGTCTTAGGTCTAATTCCTATTACTTTGGCCGGATTATTTGTAACTGCATATTTACAATACAGACGTGGTGATCAGTTGGACCTTTGATTAATTAACACCTTGTTTTTTTGACCTCCTCCTTTCTTTAATCCGCAGGAGGTCAAATTCAGATTTCTCTTCCATTTTTTCCGTATAAAATTTGACCTAACAAAACAAGAACAGAATCACGCTCTGTAGGATTTGAACCTACGACATTGGGTTTTGGAGACCCACGTTCTACCGAACTGAACTAAGAGCGCTTTCTTATCACAATCACAAAAAAGGAAACTGTAAGTAAAAAGATTCTTTTTTTAACTCCAATATATCTTGAATCCCTATACTATCATATATAAGTATAAGATAATAAAAATTAAAGATTAGGTATGTCCAATTTTAATGGATCTCAATTGATCCCTCGTTATTGTTCAGAGACGAAGTAATAGGTAGGGATGACAGGATTTGAACCCGTGACATTTTGTACCCAAAACAAACGCGCTACCAAGCTGCGCTACATCCCTTTCAATTGGTTTACAATGTTATTGTAAAGAATACCCGTTTTGTTTTCCACATACTTATTTCATTTTCTCCATTGATATACATTGTCATTTTTTCTTTTTGGTCTCATATCATATATTATATAATAATAAACTTATATTATATAATAATAAAATAATAAACTTACGTAAATTTCGCGAAAACTTGGAAAAATGGACATATTTTCTTTTTTTAAGTTTAAGAAAAGGAAAATCTTATCTATCAAATTGTTGTACATTTTGATTTGAATTAGAGATTCCGCGTACAAAACAAATGTAAATGGCCTTTAATTACATATACATCTGATTAAATTACATATACATCTGATTATATGTATTATCATTATGTATTACAATAACAATAAACATTATTTATTACAATAACAATAAAGAAGGAGGATTTAAAATGCGAGATCTAAAAACATATTTATCTGTAGCACCAGTAATAAGTACTCTATGGTTTGGGTCTTTAGCAGGTCTATTGATAGAGATCAATCGTTTTTTCACAGATGCGTTGACATTCCCTTTTTTTTCATTCTAGTTATCAACGTGCGGGGGGGGGTGAAGAAGATTAGAGATACAATTAAATATCTGTGACTACTATCCCCTCCTCTTTTTTTATTTAATTAGAATAAGTTATAAAAAAAAAAAAAAGAATAAAAGTGGATTCAACCTCAGCAAAACTCGGAACTCGGGGTCCCGGCTTCAAGTAAAGTAAATTAACTTCAATTAAATTAAGAATAAGAAAAAGGGAACGGAAATGTGGTTAGTAAAATAGTATTCTATAAGATGCTTAAATGAAATACTGTACTGTAATTCTAATCTAAACTTCTAATCTAAATATTGTTTAAAATCTTTGTATTATTTATTATTACTATATTAGTTGCAATGAAATCTTTCATAATTTGATTTCGAATTAGCAACTTCTATTTTTGTCGTTCCTTTCTTTTTCACTTCGGATCGGAAAATAGAAGAATTGAGTGAATAAAAAATCCCAAGGAGGTTCATGGCCAAGGGTAAGGATATCCGAATAAGAGTTATTTTAGAATGTACCACTTGTGCTCGAAACAGTGTTAATAAGAAATCAACAGGTATTTCCAGATATATTACTCAAAAGAATCGACACAATACGCCTAGTCGATTGGAATTGAGAAAATTCTGTCGCTATTGTTACAAACATACAATTCACGGGGAGATAAAGAAATAGATGGAACCGATCGCTTGCGTGTCACCTTTACAAGGAAGATGAAAAATGACATAAATGACATATTAATATATAAATAAAATTAATATATAAATAAAGTATAAATAAAGAAATTATATAAATTAATAAAGAAATTATATAAATAAATGATATATTAATTTAATATTTAATATATAATATGTTAATATATATATTAAATTTTTATATTCAATTTCTATTTAATATATTTAATTAATATATTTAATATATTTAAATTAAATAAAAAATGAATTATATATTTATATTGAAATATAAAATAAACAAGCAAAATCCTATTTCTTAATTCTAAATCATTTTTGATCTAATTGAACGAAATAGGATTTGCGAAATAAGGAATAAACAAACCATGGATAAATCCAAACGACTTTTTCTTAAGTCCAAGCGATCTTTTCGTAGGCGTTTGACCCCGATCCAATCGGGGGATCAAATTGATTATAGAAATATGAGTTTAATTAGTCGATTTATTAGTGAACAAGGAAAAATATTATCTAGACGGGTGAATAGATTGAGTTTAAAACAACAACGATTAATTACTATTGCTATAAAACAAGCTCGTATTTTATCTTCGTTACCTTTTCTTAATAATGAAAAACAATTTGAAAAAAAGCGAGTTGGTCACTATAACTATTGATCTTAGAACTAGAAAAAAAAAAAAAAACAGGCTTACTCCGCAATTGAATCAAAATTCCAATCCGAACTCAAACGTAGATTGATGTTTTGTTCAAAAAAAAATCCGAAAAAAAAAAATTGGATTGTCGTGTCGTAATAAAAAAAAAAAGAATTGGGGAAGAAGAAAGTTTGTTTATTATTTCTTTTCGAAAAAAAAAATGTTTTTGCTCAGTTTGACTACTTTACTTGATCATATTATCATTATATTTTATCATACTAATTTCTATTCTACCTTCCCCGAAATCATTCTTCAGGAAATTCCATGTAAAACATTCCACGAATTCCTTTCAATTTCCTTATTTTTATTTTAGAATGTCATTGGAAATCATATAAAGACAATTCCTATTTAATATAGCTATTTGTGCAAGTATTTTACGATTAAGAAGTAACTGTCTCTTGTACAGATTGTTTATTAATCTACTATAACTATAGGATACCATACTCTCGCGAATTACTGCATTTATCCGAGTGACCCACAAACGACGAAAATTTCTTTTTTGCCTATCTCTATCCCGATGGGCCGAAACCAAAGCTCTTATTTTTTGTTGAATAATAGTTCGAGTAAGTCTTGAATGGGCCCCGCGAAAGCTTGATGCGAATAAACGAATTTTTGTTCTACGCCTCCGAGCTATATATCCTCGTCTAATTCTGGTCATTGAATAAACGAAATTTTGATGAATAACTAATTGATTTCCTTTCTTTCAGTTATTCTTTTTTTTCCCCTTTTCTATAATAACAAAACGGATTCTTCCAGTGTATAAAATAATAATTCCAACGGCTTTTGCTACTATAACCTTCCCAACCACGATTTTTTTTGTTTGAGGCATTTCACCTCGAAATAAGAAACTGTATTGATATTGGGTATCGAATAAAAATATTATAAATAAAAATAAGTAGTAAATAGAAATAGATAAAAATGATAAATAAATAGTGGGTTCCATCGTTTCTATGGTTACTTCTTAAACGGTGAGGTCTTCTCTATACACAGGAGCCCCCTCCTTCATTTAATCATTTAATCAATGCTATTGTTAACGTGTACAGTTCACACTCTTTGGCGGCTCTACCCATGAATTATCCAGTAATAGGCCTTTCACAAGGAGATCTATCTATACAGTAACGGTATTTAATTATGAGGATTAGTTAATTAGTTGACCCTATTAGTCCGTTCTTGCAAGAGTAGGGGCATAAATTTTGGCCTTTTAATTTAAATAAGATTTCCCTGCTTAATGGATAATCATTTCCTACCAATGGGAAATTCTTTCTCGTTTTAAATTGAAAATTGAGGTGATTGAATTTGCACCAATGAAACCATAAATTTGATACACAATAGACGAATATGATAAATCTTTTTTTTTAGATAATGAAGGGGATTCTTCCATTCTATTCTATTCATCCGTACTGATCACAGATAGTGGAAAATTTTTTCCTTTCTTTTGTCCAAGCTCACGATCTGAACAAGTCGCACATACACCCTAGTACATGTTCCTCGGCGCTGAGGACATCCCCCAAGAGCGGGGGATTTGGTGACATTTCTGATTGGCTGTCTTGTGTTTCTAATAAGTTGTTTAATAGTTGGCATGTTGAATCGTATGCATAGCATAATGGGCTGGTTTAGATCGATCCTAACCGGATGATTATGAATTTTTTCTATATGAATATTCTATTAAATATTAATAGAATAATAGATATTAAATATTAATTATTAATAAAATAATAGAATATTCAATTGAAATTCTGGTAAGAAAATAAAATCTCAAATTGCGATTTGCAGGAAAATTTCTGCTATTTCTTATGCAACTGCTACAAGATCAACAATTCCATGAGCTTGGGCTTCGGTTGCTGACATAAAAACATCTCTTTCCATGTCTTCGGATACAACCCATAAGGGTTTGCCCGTTCTTTGTGCATAAATCCTTGTGAGGATTTCGCGCAGTTTCAGTAGTTCTTCCGCTTCCAGGACAAATTCTCCTATTTGTGCCTCATAAAAACCAGCAATAGGTTGATGAATCATTACCCTGATGATATAAGAAAAAAAATGGTTATTTTATCTCGCATAATAAATAATAAAGTGACGAGAAGAGATAAAGAATAATAAGAAAAAAAAAGATAGAATTGAACAACCGTACAGGCATTGTTTGTGCATTGCATACGGCTCCACAATAGAATTCACTTTTACCTTTCCTCGAAGAAAAAAAAATATATATAGTTTATCAGGCTTAAATTAGTAAATGATCCAATAACCACCCTTTCCTTGGGAGGAGTTAAAAAACAAAAATACTATGGTGGTCCCGTTGCTTTATTTCATCAGTGATTTAGCAATCCCAAAGTTTCTTTTTTTTTTTCAAAAAAAAAAAAAAAGAATATAATCTTTTTTTCGTACTCTTTCATAACATAAATAGTGTTAAAAGTCTTCTGGCGCGAAAACAAAAAAGTTTGTGACGCTGAAACAGGCCTCTGATAGAATAAGATAGAATAAAATAAGAAATACCCTTAATATCTCATACTACTCTTTCGATACATAATCTAATGTTTAATCTAATGTTTAAAAAAAATTCTTATATCTATATCGAATTCGAAATGCCATGCTATTATTACTTAATATTTATATTTCATATGGCGAAGGCATAGTTTTCTTTTTTCTTTCAAATAAAAACCCATTGGCGCCAAGCATGAGGGAATGCTAAACGTTTGGTAATTTTTCCTCCGACCAGAATAAAAGATCCCATTGAAGCAGCTAATCCCATGCATACTGTTTGTACATCGGGTCGCACAAATTGCATAGTATCATAAATAGCTATTCCGGGTATTACCCATCCGCCGGGAGAGTTTATAAACAAATACAAATCTTTTGTCTCGCTTTCTATACTGAGATATACCATAAGACCAATAAGTTGATTCGAGATCTCGCTATCAACATCTTGACCTAAAAAAAGTAATCTTTCTCGATAAAGTCGGTTGATTAGGATAAAAATCTATCCTCTAGAAACCGTACATGCACCTTTTGATGCATATGGTTCAACAAAAATCGTGAAAATAAAAAAAGAATCAATGTGTAGATTCCAGCCCTCTTTTTTTTGATAGTGAGTACTTTTTAACCTTTTTTTTTCTAATGAAGGGTCTTTTCTTCCATTTTTCAAGAAAGATGAGTTTTGACGCGTTTACCTAGAAAAAAATTTATTAAACTTATCAAACTAACTTCTCATTGATGTATTCTTTCATCGAAATTTAATTCAAATCACGATGGCATTTTCTTGTTCCTGAATGGGCTTCTTCAATTCTTTTAGGTTTGTGCTCTACTCCGAGTAAAGATCTGCCCGATTTTTATTTGCACATATAGGGCAAATGCCCCAATACCGCGTCTTTTTGTTACAACTTCTTTTTTTTTTATTTAATTAATTTCACGCCTTCTGCCAAATATTTGACGTATTCATTCTATTTATATTTTTCGATGGAATATGATTAGCAGTTTGAAATTTTTCCTAATTTATAAAATTTATAAATAGGATATGATACAAGAAGTAATCATAATAGATATATTATCAATTGGGTTTTCTAAACGGAGCCTGGATACTTCGTTTTTTTGATCCAAACAAGCCAACCATAAATTATTCTAATTGATAATGTTAATCTGGGTACCTCAAAAGCCTAGATCTAATTGGACTTCATTGCACTTCACGCTCCAAATTTTTGATGATTTATTCAATCTTTCTTGGGCGAAACAGAGGATATCTCAATCGGGGGAGAGAACGGGGGAATTCCATATGACCCAATATATCTGACAAGTCGCACTATACGTCAATCCAAATTGAATCGTCTTCCCCAGGATTTCGAAAAGGGACTTTTGGAACACCAATAGGCATTAAATGAAAGAAAAAAATTAAGTACTCTATTTTACTTTAATGTGAAAACGTAACAATGAATTTATTGTCTTAATAATATTGGCCTTTATAATATTTTTTGCGTGGATTCGATAAGTTTATAAAAAATAAAATAAAGGAAGACAAAACAAATAGAGTCCAATTTTTACGAATAGGTCTTTTGAGTAATGAACAAATCTCTATGCATTTGCTCATATAAAATGGAGTCAACTCCCCATTGCGTATTGGTACTTATCGGGTATAGAATAGATCTGCTTCTCTTTTCTTTGTTCCTACAAACAGAATTGTTACATTATTATTATTACTAAAATAAAAAAAAAAAGAATAGAAAAAAAATATTAATTCTTTCTACGAGATAATCCACTTAAAAGGGGAGGTCCATAACATACTTTTTTCCAGTGCAATAAAGTTACATAGTGTCTATTTTTCGTTAATAAAGGGGTATTTCCATGGGTTTGCCTTGGTATCGTGTTCATACCGTCGTATTGAATGATCCCGGTCGTTTGCTGTCTGTCCATATAATGCATACAGCTTTGGTTGCTGGTTGGGCCGGTTCGATGGCTCTATATGAATTAGCAGTTTTTGATCCCTCTGACCCCGTTCTCGATCCAATGTGGAGACAAGGTATGTTCGTTATACCCTTTATGACTCGTTTAGGAATAACCAATTCATGGGGTGGTTGGAGTATCACAGGAGGAACTATAACGAATCCGGGTATTTGGAGTTATGAAGGCGTGGCTGGGGCGCATATTGTGTTTTCTGGCTTGTGCTTCTTGGCAGCTATTTGGCATTGGGTGTATTGGGATCTCGAAATATTTTGCGATGAACGTACAGGAAAACCTTCTTTGGATTTGCCCAAGATCTTTGGAATTCATTTATTTCTCTCCGGGGTGGCTTGCTTTGGGTTTGGCGCTTTTCATGTAACCGGATTGTATGGTCCTGGAATATGGGTGTCCGACCCTTATGGACTAACTGGAAAGGTACAACCTGTAAGTCCAGCATGGGGTGTGGAAGGTTTTGATCCTTTTGTTCCGGGAGGAATAGCCTCTCATCATATTGCAGCGGGGACATTGGGCATATTAGCGGGCCTATTCCATCTTAGTGTCCGTCCGCCCCAACGTTTATACAAAGGATTACGTATGGGAAATATTGAAACTGTCCTTTCCAGTAGTATCGCGGCTGTCTTTTTTGCAGCTTTTGTTGTTGCTGGAACTATGTGGTATGGTTCAGCAACTACCCCGATTGAATTATTTGGTCCCACTCGTTATCAATGGGATCAAGGATACTTCCAGCAAGAAATATATCGAAGAGTTAGTGCTGGGCTAGCCGAAAATCAAAGTTTATCCGAAGCTTGGTCTAAAATTCCCGAAAAATTAGCTTTTTATGATTACATCGGCAATAATCCGGCAAAGGGTGGGTTGTTCAGAGCAGGCTCAATGGACAACGGGGATGGAATAGCTGTTGGGTGGTTAGGACATCCTATCTTTAGAGATAAAGAAGGGCGTGAACTTTTTGTACGTCGTATGCCTACTTTTTTTGAAACATTTCCGGTTGTTTTGGTAGACGGAGATGGAATTGTTAGAGCCGATGTTCCTTTTCGAAGGGCAGAGTCGAAGTATAGTGTCGAACAAGTAGGTGTAACTGTTGAGTTCTATGGTGGCGAACTAAACGGAGTCAGTTATAGTGATCCTGCTACTGTGAAAAAAAATGCTAGACGCGCTCAATTGGGTGAAATTTTTGAATTAGATCGTGCTACTTTGAAATCCGATGGTGTTTTTCGTAGCAGCCCAAGGGGTTGGTTTACTTTTGGACATGCTTCGTTCGCTCTGCTCTGTTTCTTCGGACACATTTGGCATGGTGCTCGAACTTTGTTCAGAGATGTTTTTGCTGGTATTGATCCAGATTTAGATGCTCAAGTGGAATTTGGAGCATTCCAAAAACTTGGAGATCCAACTACAAGAAGACAAGTAGTCTGATACAAAATTTTATTTCTTATTTTTCGCCTCTATTTTCTTTTTGTAATTTGACATTAAGGTACCGGAGACATCTTAATTTGAATCTTGTTCTTTTTTTATCCGGGAGACGATCCAAAATAAACAGGTATGAAAGCTATAATTGTAAACCACGATTGAATTTATGGAAGCATTGGTTTATACATTCCTTTTAGTCTCAACTTTAGGAATAATTTTTTTCGCTATCTTTTTTCGAGAACCGCCTAAAGTTCCAACTTAAATGGTAAAAGGATTGTTCGTTATCTTAATTGAAGTAAAGAGCCTCCCAATATTGGGAGGCTCTTTACTTCAACTAGTCCCCGTGTTCCTCGAATGGATCTCTTAGTTGTTGAGAGGGTTGCCCAAAAGCAGTATATAAGGCATACCCAGTAAAACTTACAAGTAAACCAGATATAGAGATGGCGACTAGGGTTGCTGTTTCCATTATTATATATTATATAATTTCAAGACCCCAATGGATCTATAATAAGATCATTTATTTACAACGGAATGGTATACAAAGTCAACAGATCTCAATTAATACAAATAGGATTTATGGCTACACAAAGCGTGGAGGGTAGTTCTAGATCTGGTCCAAGACGAACTATTGTATGGGATTTATTGAAACCATTGAATTCGGAATATGGTAAAGTAGCTCCTGGATGTGGAACTACTCCTTTGATGGGTGTCGCAATGGCTCTATTTGCGATATTCCTATCTATTATTTTGGAGATTTATAATTCTTCCGTTTTACTAGATGGAATTTCAATGAACTAGATTTACAAGAACCACTAAGTCCTAGCTTTTCAATACAAAACGCTTCGTTTTGGTCTCGGATTTTTTATTCTATTTTGGTAGTTCGATCGTGCAATTTCTTTTTTTTTTTTCTGTATTTCTGGAATATGAGTGTGCGACTTGTTATAATTTATCCTATTGATAGTACAGAGAGTGGGTCTGTCATCTTGATAGAGATGATTTTTTACCTCGTCAGGTATTTATTCTAGTATCTTTTATTCTAGTATCTGGAGCACGGAATATATGAAATAGATTACGAAGTATTAGAACTATGATTCATACTTAATATTCAGATCCCGTGACCGGACTCCAAAAAATTTCAAAGAGTTAGAAGGTATAAATTGAAAGATTTTTCTTCTTTTAAACTTTTAATTTATGTTTGATCAAAGGATAAACCTTTCTTTGGATTTTTACTCATTATATTTATATTCATTGAATAAGTGATGATACAACGGTTCTTACTCAAGGAATCTTTAGTTTGAGGGTTTTATTAAATCATCGTGGTTCTAGTATGAATCTGAGGTTTCAATCGATTTATAGGATCTTAACAAGAAAATTCCTAGCAATAAGATTGCGTTACATACAAATAAAAATACTAAATCAAGGAAAAAAATGGGTAAATAGAAGATTCAAGAGGCCTGTAACAATCAATACCAAGAGATGAATGAGCCGACTTGATATTTTGGCGTTATAACCACAAAGAAGAGTTTTCGGGTGTTTCTTTTTTCGTATCATCATCTTCAGATAAAACTGTTGAATCATAGGATTAAGAAGTTTATATTACACATATCTGTTTCAACTGGTATTTGGGTGGTTCTGTTTGAGCCGTACGAGATGAAATTCTCATATACGGTTCTCGGAGGGGGAGTCCTTTTGGTTTACCTATCTCAATAAAGTCTATGATTGGTTCGAAGAACGTCTCGAGATTCAGGCAATTGCAGATGATATAACTAGTAAATATGTTCCTCCCCATGTCAACATATTTTATTGTTTAGGAGGAATTACGCTTACTTGTTTTTTAGTACAAGTAGCTACGGGGTTTGCTATGACTTTTTACTACCGTCCGACCGTTACTGAGGCTTTTGCTTCTGTTCAATACATAATGACTGAGGCTAACTTTGGTTGGTTAATCCGCTCAGTGCATCGATGGTCGGCAAGTATGATGGTTTTAATGATGATCCTGCACGTATTTCGTGTATATCTCACTGGTGGCTTTAAAAAACCTCGTGAATTGACTTGGGTTACGGGCGTGGTTCTTGCTGTATTGACCGCATCTTTTGGTGTAACTGGTTATTCCTTACCTTGGGACCAAATTGGTTATTGGGCGGTCAAAATTGTAACAGGCGTGCCGGAAGCTATTCCTGTAATAGGATCGCCTTTGGTGGAGTTATTACGCGGAAGTGCTAGTGTAGGACAATCCACTTTGACTCGTTTTTATAGTTTACACACTTTTGTATTACCTCTTCTTACTGCCGTATTTATGTTAATGCACTTTTCAATGATACGTAAGCAGGGTATTTCAGGTCCTTTATAGAGAATACAGAATATAATAGAGAATATAAATTCTAGATATTTGTAATCAACCATTGATCGTTTGGGGGAGGAAGAATAGTATTTCATTGCTACAAATATGGATTATTGAAAAGAATAAGACATGTATTTGGATATTTCCCTTCAACTCCAAAAAATTGTGTTTTTTATTTGACATGAATAGTTGAAGTGAATTCTCTAAGAGAAAAATGGATTATGGGAGTGTGTGACTTGGACTATTGATTTAGCCGTGCGGATATATGCCTTTATCCGCCACATTGGAATTAATAACCAAATGTGTCTTTGTTCCAACCACTGCGTAAGCCCCATACAAAGGATAGGCTGGTTCACTTGAAGAGAATCTTTTCTATGATCAGATCCAATCATGTTGTGCATGAACAGGCTCCGTAAAACCCAGTAGAATAAGTGATGTGGTAGAATCTATATTCTATTTTAGCTATTTTACTTATTTATACTTAGTTTTATTTTATTTATTTTATTTATTTAACATTTACTTAATTACTATTACTTAATACTTTATAGTATGGAAATGCAGTCATTTTCTCTGCATTGACCCGATTTATGATACTATCGGAGTGAAGTGAAATAAGGGATCTAAAGAATGACAGGGGCTAAACTATATTAGTAACAAGTAAATCCTTTGTATGTAAAAAGTCTCGATATTTTTTTGAGATAAAGGCCAATCGAAAGGTCTGAGACGACCCAAAAAGTACTTGATCATGATCACCTTTTAGGCCTACTTGGGTATTGAGCATTTACCTGTAAGAACGAATTCCTTGCAATGGATAATTGCAGTTCTGGAAAAAGGAATCCAGTCAATTTTTTATTACATAAAATTTTTTATTACATAACATAAAATCATTCATATATGTGTAGACATGGCTAACATATAGATATAGATTTTATAAATATAGATTTTATAACATCTAGACATACAAGATATATGGATCTCTTTGATTCGTTTGATTCTTGCTCGAGCCGGATGATGAAAAATTATCATGTCCGGTTCTTTCGGAGGATGGATCTATAAGAATTCACCTATCCCAATAACAAAAAAACCTGACTTGAATGATCCTGTATTAAGAGCTAAATTGGCTAAGGGAATGGGTCATAATTATTACGGAGAACCTGCATGGCCCAATGATCTTTTATATATTTTTCCAGTAGTAATTCTAGGTACTATTGCATGTAATGTAGGATTAGCAGTTCTAGAACCATCAATGATTGGTGAACCTGCGGATCCATTTGCAACGCCTTTGGAAATATTGCCTGAATGGTATTTCTTTCCCGTATTTCAAATACTTCGTACAGTACCCAATAAGTTATTAGGTGTTCTTTTAATGGTTTCAGTACCTGCAGGATTATTAACAGTACCTTTTTTGGAGAATGTTAATAAATTCCAAAATCCATTTCGTCGTCCAGTTGCGACAACCGTCTTTTTGATTGGTACTGCGGTAGCCCTTTGGTTAGGTATTGGAGCAACATTACCTATTGATAAATCCCTAACTTTAGGTCTTTTTCAAATTGATTCAATTGTAAAATAAAATATCATGACGTGTATATCTAGGGAATAGTCGCTTCAAAGTGAATTCTCCCTAGATAACATCCATTCAATTAAAATTTTGATCTATTTCGCGAATATATGGATTTGTGCTAAAGATTCAAAATTCATTTGCATCTTCTTTAGAAAAAAAAAAGATGAAAATGAATATAAATCCAATGGATTTATATTTTATTCTTTGGTAAATCAATTGCGAAATGTTTTTCTATTTCTAGAATACCCAATATATGTTTTACATCGTCTATGCGAAAATGTTCAATTTTCATAAGATCTTCTTGACTCTTTTTCAAAAGATCCGATAATGTATGTATATTGGACCTTTTGAGGCAATTATAGATCTTAGGAGTCAATTCTGATTGGTCAATAAAAATGTATTTCAATGCTATTTCTTTTTTATTTTTTCTTAATTTAGTCAATCTATCATGAAAAGTAAAAAGGGGTAAAGTAACTTTGTGTTGATTTTTTTCTAAATGTAAGTTTTCTTCTTCTGCATGTAGAAAAGGAATAAAAAAATCAATCAAATTCCGGGAGGCTTCGTGAAGTGCTTCTTTAGGAGTTAAACTTCCATTTGTCCATATTTCGAGAAAAAGTATCTCTTGCTTTTCATTCCCATTTCCATAAGAATGAACACTATGATTCGCATTTCGAACAGGCATGAATACAGCATCTATAGAATAACTTCCGTCTTGAACTTGAAAGTTATTTGTTGGGTTTATACGATAGCCGCGATTCCTCTCGATTTGTAATCCAATACACAAATCAATTGCTTCCGTTAGGCTAGCGATATGCTGTGTATTATCAATGATTTCCACAAAAGGCGGTAAGATGATGTCTTGAGCAGTTACATATCCAGGACCCTCGACACAAATAGATGCGTTACAAGTTCCATACAAATTGCTTCTTAATACAATTTCTTTCAAATTCATTAAAATTTCATGTATTGATTCTTGAATACCTGCTATAGTAGAAAATTCGTGTGGTATTTTCTCAGATTTTGCACGTGTGATACATGTTCCTTCTATTTCTCCAAGCAAAGCTCTTCGCATCGCAATGCCTATTGTGTCGGCTTGGCCTTTCATAAGAGGAGACAGAATAAAGCGTCCATAATAAAGACGTTTATTATCGGTTCTTGATTCAACACATTTCCACTGCAGTGTCCGAGTGGATATTGTTACTTTCTCTCGAACCATAATAATATTGAAATTGTTGAATTATTTATTTCTCTTGAAATCTCTTCAATATTTTTTTTTACACGCGCCTTTTTTTAGGGGGTCTGCAGCCATTATGTGGCATAGGGGTTACATCCCGGACGAAACTTAATAGTATACTACTTCTGCGAATAGCTCTTAATGCCGCATCTCGTCCGAGACCAGGACCCTTTATCATGACTTCTGCTCGTTGCATACCTTGATCCACTACTGTCCGAATAGCATTTCCTGCTGCGGTTTGAGCAGCAAATGGCGTTCCTCTTCTTGTGCCCCTGAATCCACAAGTGCCAGCGGAGGACCAAGAAATCACTCGACCCCGTACATCTGTAACGGTCACAATAGTATTTTTAAAACTTGCTTGAACATGAATAACTCCTTTTGGTATTTTACGTGAATTCTTACGCGAACCAATACGTCCGTTTCTTCGTGAACCAATTTTTGGTAAAGGTTTTGCCATATTTTATCATCTCATAAATATAAGTCAGAGTTTTATGGATATATCCATTTCATGTCAAAATAAATCTTTTTTTTTTTATTTGTACATCGGATCCTTTAGAGCATTCTGCTTAGAAAGATTATCCTTGTCTTTGTTTATGTCTCGGGTTTAAGCAAATTACTATAATTCGCCCTCGTCTACGTATCAGTCGACATTTTTCACAAATTTTACGAACAGAAGCTCTTATTTTCATATTTGCCATCCCTTAAATTAAAAAATTAAATTTTGAATATACATATTTTTTTTGAAGAAAATGAGTTTCTTTTAATTTTGAAATCTTGAATTGTATCCCTATGAAAGTGAAAGGAATTTTATTTAAAAGTTTAAAAAAAAAAACTGCCTAATCATTCAATTTTTTGTTTCGGAGTCTATAAATTAGACGTGCTCTGGTCGAATTATAAGTACTTACTTCATTTTTGACACTATCTCCTGGTAGTATACGTATAAAACAAAACTACGTTGGATCTTTCCTGAAATATAACCTAAAACCAGATCTTTATTATTTAAACGAACTTGGAGCATACTATTGAAAAAGTGATTTAGTAAGTAAACCTTCCTGAATCCATTTTTGTTCTTTCATTCCATTAAAAAAAAAAAATCCTTTTAAAGTATCAACTAATGTAATTTAAGAGGAATAATATTAGAAACTCGTTCTTTCTCTTTTTTTTCACAAATAGGAAGTCTGGATACAATTCGGATATCAGAAAGATTACCATATATAACACAAGATTTCTCCGCCGATTCTTTCGAGTCGAGCTTCTCGGTCTGTCATTATACCCCGAAGTAGAAAGAATTACAATGCCCATCCGCCCAAAATTCTAGGAATTTTTGTATAGTTAGAATAGATTCGTAGACCAGGTCGGCTGATCCGTTTTAAATTTAGACTAGTTCTATAGGGTTCTTTCCTCTTCCTTCTGTGTCGTAGGGTTAAAACCAAAAATTTTTTGTTGCCCTCCTTATGTTTCCTGACATTTTCAATAAAACCTTCTCTTAAAAGTATTTTAATAATGTTTTCGGTGATGTTAGTAGATGCTATTCGAACGATTCCTTTTCTATTCATGTCAGCATTTCTTATAGAGGTTATTATGTCAGCAATAGGATCCCTACCCATGATAAACTAAAATTATTATTTCTCTCTAGTTTTGATATAATCAACATACTCTTTTTTTTTTTTTTATGAATTAATTTTTTTTAAGGTATATGCGTGAAACACAATTTACTAATTAATTTTAATTCTATTTAATTTTTATTTAAATACTATAACAATGGTATAAATACTATAACTATATCATGGTCTCATCTTAATTTTAAATGTTATATCTCATCTTATATCTTATAATTTTTTTTTCTTATAACACTTCAGGTGCTAATGAAACTATTTTAGTAAAATTTAACTGTCTCAATTCCCGGGCGATTGCACCAAAAATTCGAGTTCCCTTTGGATTTCCTTCTTGATCAATGACAACTGCAGCGTTGTCATCATATCGTATTATCATACCATTATCACGTTTGAGTTCTTTACAAGTACGTACAATTACAGCTCTGATTACTTCTGATCTTTCTAGAGGTGAATTTGGTGCTGCTTCCTTGATCACAGCAACAATAACGTCACCAATATGAGCATATCGGCGATTACTAGTCCCTATGATTCGAATACACATCAATTCTCGAGCTCCGCTGTTATCCGCTACATTCAAATGGGTCTGAGATTGGATCATATCATTTTTTTTTAATCTGTTATTTTAATGCAAAGGAAAAAAAGATATATTGTTTGTCCAAAAAAAAAAAAAGGAACTTGTGATTTTTTTTTGCATCCAAAAGGTCTTTTTCCTTTGGTTCTATATTCCTATCCCGAAATAATGAATTGAGTTCGTATAGGCATTTTTGATGCTGCTATTGAAATAGCTTTTCTCGCTATATTTTCTGCTACTCCGCCCATTTCATAAAGTATTCTACCTGGTTTAACGACAGCTACCCAATATTCGGGAGATCCTTTCCCCGAACCCATACGTGTTTCCGTAGGTCTTAAAGTAACTGGTTTGTCGGGAAATATGCGTACCCATATTTTTCCACCGCGGCGTGCATTTCGTGTCATTGCTCGTCGCCCCGCTTCTATTTGTCTAGATGTAATCCAAGCGGGTTCAAGTGCCTGAAGAGCATATCTGCCGAAACAAATACGATTACCTCGAAAAGCTATTCCTTTCATTCTTCCTCTATGTTGTTTACGGAATCGGGTTCTTTTGGGGTTATAGTTGATGGTTGTTTCTCAATTCCATCTCTACTACAGAACCGGACATGAGAGTTTCTTCTCATCCAGCTCCTCGCGAATGAAATGATTAAAAAAAATATACATGTGCTTTATGAATAAAAAAAAATAATAGACTAAATCGTGGGATTCTTTGTAATTTTACTTAATCTATTTACTTAATCTAATAGATCTATTTATTAGATTATATAGATTATTAAAATGGAAATTAGTATTTATATATTTTATATTTTATATATTTTATATATAT
>NW_026614819.1:12500-30000 GCF_030052815.1 Hevea brasiliensis | reverse complement strand
TCCAAAAAAAAGAAGCCCTTTCCTTATTATTCATTGTTAATAAAGCTAATAAACGAAAATTTTTGTTAAGCATTTTTGATCCTTCTTTACCCCATAAAGAGATTGAATAAAATGAACTGTTTTTTTTACCACTGTAATTTTTAAAATGAGCATTAAAATGTCCGTCAAAAGTAAGTAAATAAACCCGAAACATATAAAATGCAGTTAATCCTGCTGTGAAACAGGCTATTATTGCGAAAATAGGTGAATACAACCAACTATCATTAAGAATTTCATCTTTGGACCAAAAACAGGCGAAGGGTGGAATACCACAAAGAGAAAGTGTTCCTAATAAAAAAGCCGTTTTTGTAATTGGAATATGTTTTGTTAAACCACCCATAAGAACCATATTTTGACTCTTATCTGGAGAATAACCAAGAATAGCTTCCATTGAATGAATAATGGATCCAGATCCTAAAAACAACAATGCTTTCGAATAGGCATGAGTAATCAAATGAAATAAAGCAGCCCGATAAGACCCCATACCTAGAGCTAACATCGTATAACCCAATTGAGACATTGTAGAATAGGCTAAACTTCTCTTAATATCTTTTTGAGCAAGAGCTAAAGTAACTCCTAAAAATACTGTTATTATACCTATCAAAGCTATTAGATTCATTATGAAAGGTATAATTACGAAAAGAGGAAAAAGGCGAGCTACAAGAAAAATTCCCGCCGCTACCATAGTAGCAGCATGTATCAGAGCTGAAATAGGAGTAGGCCCTTCCATGGCATCTGGTAACCATACATGAAGAGGAAATTGCGCCGATTTAGCAATTGCGCCAGAAAATAATAGAAATGCACACAAAGTAACAAATAAAAAATTAACTTGATTATTATAAATCAAGTTATTGAAGATTTTGAACAAATCCCGAAATTAGAAACTGCCCGTTATCCAATAAAGACCTAAAATCCCTAATAATAAACCAAAATCCCCTACACGATTAGTTACAAACGCTTTTTGACAAGCATTCGATGCAATAGGTCGTGTGAACCAAAAACCTATTAATAGATAAGAACACACTCCAACCAATTCCCAAAAAATATAAATTTGTATCAAATTAGAACTAGTAACTAATCCCAACATTGAAGTAGTGAAAAAACTCATATAAGCAAAAAATCTCAAATAACCTTGATCATGAGACATATAATTGTCACTATAAAAAAGAACCAAAATACCAACTGTAGTAATTAATACTGACAAAATAGAAGTAAGTGGGTCAATCAAGTGTCCGAATTCTAAAGAAAAATCATTATTAATAGTCCACGACCATATATATTGATAAATAAAACTACTATTTATTTGCTGAATAGACAAATCGATTGAAAAAATCATGACTATACTTAACAAGAAAACGCTTGGAAAAGCCCACATACGACGCAGTTTTTTTGTTGCTGCCGGAAAAAGCAGGAGTCCCACTCCTATTAACATAGGGACTGGCAATGTAACGAAAGATATGATCCATGAATATTGATATATATGTTCCATAAAAAACTTTTTTAATTAATAAATAATTTTAATTAATAAATATAATTGTTTCTTGTTTCTGATTCATCGACTCTTATATCTTTTTAAATAAGTCAGTCAATAATAAAAAAAAAAAAAAAAAAAAATAAAAAAAAAATATGTAAAACTTAAATCGAATTTTATATTCTTAATTATTCTGAATTTTTCTAAAATACTTCACATATTTAAATCAAAAAGTTAGAATTGGTCAAATAAAAATACTAGTGAAAAAAATACTTATTCTAAATAAAAAAAATTTTTATTATTATTAAATTAATTTATTATTATTAATTTTATTAATTACTAATTACAAATTTGTATATACATAGAGAAAGAATAAAGAATTCTAAAAAAAGTAGTATTTTTATTTTGATAGGAATAATAAAAAAAAGATGGTTTTACCGAATCCTTTCTGTATCCAATTCCAATAAAATAAATAAATTTTTATTTTAGTTCCTTTATTCAGAATCATTAACTAGTGCATTTTGGAACGGATTTATTTCCTTTCATTATGTTTGTAGAAAACACTATTCTATTTGACACCTTTCCTTTACATAAGATAAAAGGAAAGAATTACTAAAATTTTTTTACATAGGACTTTCTAAATTTTAACAAATTAATTAATAGTCTCGCTCTAATTTGAAAATTTAATTTCAATTAGATATACTTTTTCATCGAGTTTGACCAATTAAATTACTAGAAAAAAAAGTTTAAGTTTTTTATTAGGATAAATAAATTTTAGATTCTTAAACTTTATTAATGTATTTTATTGCATATATACATATAATATGACAAAAAAGACAGAAATATAAATAAAAAAATAAGCGGATAGACTTCTTTTATGATTTATGAAAAGAGTTTAATTTACAGACTAAATACATAGACAATGAATAGTTAGTAAAGAACGATTTTTTTTTAACAATAAATGTCTTTCACATCCAACTATAACAATAAATAACTCCTTTATTTTTGAATGGCAGTTCCAAAAAAGCGCACTTCTATATCAAAAAAGCTTATTCGAAAAAATATTTGGAAAAGAAAGGGATATTGGACAGTATTGAAAGCTTTTTCGTTAGCGAAATCTCTTTCTACAGGTAATTCAAAAAGTTTTTTTGTGCAACAAATAAAAGATTAAAGGTTGGAATAATCTGATTTGACTTGACATGAGAAAAGGTCTAATTTCGTTTATTATTTTCTATTTTCTATTTATATTAATAATATAAATAGAAAATTTATAAAAATAAAGGATTTCCATTCTTTTTTAATGTTTTGAACTAATCAATATTAAAATTAAATCGAACTCCTTTCTTTTGCTTTTATCTTTTATCATATGTAGAATAAAGAATTCTTTTGCCTACTGAATTCTAAAAACAGTACTTTTTTTCTTTTTGTTTGCAAAAAAAGAAAAAAGAGAAGACACAAAGTTTTATCTTTCTTTTTATTATTAGGATATTTTATCATTTTCAGGATAGGGATTATTATTTTCCCCATCGATCCATTTGTCACAATCACAATAATAAATATTCATAAGTTTTGTCTTTTTTATATTTATACTATTTGAATATAAAGGAGAATATCTTTGAATGTTCTACTTTAATCATATGCTTGGGCTAGATAATGGATCAAGTTATTTATTAAATTAGACAAGATTTTTTTAAAGTACAGAGCAGAACTCGAAATTTTGTTTCTATATGATATGTCAATATGAATGCCGAATTTGTTTACTTAATCCTAACACAAATTCTCTCCACAAAAAAACCCTAACCAATAAAATATTTACATAAATCTCTTGAATGTAATATTCAAATTGTAATCCAACAAAAAAATTCGATTGTTTTTTCATTATTAAATGAATTTTTCTTCATTAATTTTAATGTTTCCTAAAAAATATTGCATTGAATTGATTCCTTTAAGCTCGACGATTAAATAATAATTTATTATTATGATTTCGAGCAAGCCGCTATGGTGAAATCGGTAGACACGCTGCTCTTAGGAAGCAGTGCTAGAGCATCTCGGTTCGAGTCCGAGTGGCGGCATAACATCCTGTATGTAATTTTCAAAAGGATACAATAAATCCTATAATGAATTCAATTCTTGATTTCAATTCCTCATAATTGAGCCCCCCCCTTTTTTTTATTTTTATGATATTCTCGACTTTAGAACATATATTAACGCATATATCTTTTTCAGTCGTGTCAATTGTAATTACAATTCATTTGATAACCTTATTAGTCGATGAATTCGTAGAACTATATGATTCGTCAGAAAAGGGCATGATAACTACTTTTTTCTGTATAACAGGATTATTAGTTATTCGTTGGATTTTTTTGGGACATTTACCATTAAGTGATTTATATGAATCATTAATCTTTCTTTCATGGGCTTTTTCCATTATTCATATGGTTCCGTATTTTAAAAAACATAAAAATTTTTTAAGCGCAATAACCGCGCCAAGTACTTTTTTTACCCAAGGGTTTGCTACTTCGGGTCTTTTAACTGACATGCATCAATCCGAAATCTTAGTGCCCGCTCTCCAATCTCAGTGGTTAATGATGCACGTAAGTATGATGATATTGGGCTATGCAGCTCTTTTGTGTGGATCATTATTTTCAGTAGCATTTCTAGTAATCACATTTCGAAAAATCATAAGAATTGTTGATAAAAGCAATAATTTATTAAACGATTCGATTTCTTTAGTGAGATACAATATATGGCGGAAAGAAAGAATGTTTTAAGAAATATTTCTTTTCTTTCTTCTAGGAATTATTACAGGTTTCAATTGATTCAACAATTAGATGACTGGGGTTGTCGTATTATAAGTATAGGGTTTATCTTTTTAACCATAGGTATTCTTTCTGGAGCAGTCTGGGCTAATGAAGCATGGGGATCATATTGGAATTGGGACCCAAAAGAAACTTGGGCATTTATTACGTGGACCATATTCGCGATTTTTTTTCATATTCGAACAAATAAAAAATTGGAGGTTTCAATTCCGCAATTGTCGCTTCTATCGGTTTTCTTCTAATTTGGATATGCTATTTTGGAGTTAATTTATTAGGAATAGGACTACATAGTTATGGTTCATTTACATTAACAATTAGCATCTAATTGAATTGAAGAAAGGGTTTGACGAATGCAACTCTATAGGACAACAAAGCGTATATACAAAAAGCTTTAGGTAAGCCGTTGAGAACTTTTTGAATCACTATATTACTTGATTCAAAAAGTTCTTACAAATGCCAATTTGGTTACAATTCATTTTTTTTTTAACTTAAATTTAATATACTAAAAAATAATTTTTTTTCATTGTATAACATAACAATTTTTAATTTTTAAAAATCATAGGATTTCTTTTTTTTTTGTTTTATTTAGAAAAACTATCTAACTATCTATAAAAATAATTAGATAGAATAGCTTCAACCCTGTCAACTGATAATGAGAAAACGAAATCCGGATAAATACCAATACCTATTACAGGCAGAAGGATAGAGATCGAAACAAATAACTCCCGCGGTCCAGAATCAAAAAAAGAAGAGTTTGGGGCATTAAACAGCTTATATCCATAGAACATCTGGCGTAACATAGATAATAAATAAATAGGAGTTAATATCATTCCAACTGCCATTACAAAAGTAATTAATATTTTTGACATTAAAAGATATTTTTGGCCTGTAATTATTCCAAAAAATACTATCAATTCCGCAAAAAAACCGCTCATGCCTGGTAATGCAAGTGAAGCTAGTGATAAGATACTGAATGTCGTGAATATTTTTGGCATTGAGGTAGCCATTCCACCCATTTCATCAAGATAAACACGACGTATTCTATCATAACCCGTTCCTGCCAAGAAAAAAAGTGCGGCACCAATAAATCCATGTGATATTATTTGTAAAATGGCTCCATTGAGTCCCATATCACTTATAGAGCAAATTCCTATAATTATGAAACCCATATGAGATACAGAAGAATAGGCTATTCTTTTTTTTAAATTTCGTTGACCAGGAGATGTTGAAGCTGCATAGATTATTTGCATTACGCCTACTATTATCAACCAGGGAGAAAAAATAGAATGAGCGTGAGATAATAATTCCATATTGAGTCAGAACCAATCCATATGCCCCCATTTTTAATAAGATTCCGGCTAGAAGCATACAAGTACTATAATGTGCTTCCCCATGGGTGTCTGGTAACCATGTATGTAAGGGTATAATCGGTGATTTGACAGCAAAAGCAATAAGAAATCCAATATAGAAAAATATTTCTAGCGCCACAGGATATGATTGATTAGCTGATGTTTCAAAATGGAATCTCTGTTCATTAGAACCATATAAAGCGATACCCAAAGCTCCCATTAATAAAAAAACGGAACCTCCCGCAGTATACAAAATAAACTTTGTAGCTGAATACAGACGTTTCTTTCCCCCCCACATGGATAGAAGTAGATAAACGGGAATTAATTCTAACTCCCACATGATAAAAAAAAGTAAAAGATCTTGAGAAGAAAATAATCCTATTTGACCACTATACATTGCTAACATCAGAAAATGGAATAATCGAGAATCCCGAGTAATTGGCCGAGCCGCTAAAGTAGCTAAAGTAGTGATAAATCCTGTCAGTAAAATAGGTCCTAAAGAAAATCCATCGATTCCCAATCTCCAGTAAAAATCAAAAAATTGGATCCATTTATAATCTTCTGTTAATTGGATTAATGGATCGTCCAATTGGAAATAATAAGAGAACACATAATTCATTAAAAGGAGTTCAAAGGCACATATAAATATAGTATACCACTTAATTACTTTATTTCCTCTATGAGGGAAAAGGAAAATTAAGGAACCCGCGGATATCGGTAAAACTACAAATATTGTTAACCAAGGAAAAGAATTCATGGTAAAGACAAGATACACTTGGACTAGAAAAACCCGTGCTCGAAAACATAATATTTTTTTTTTTTTTATTTTTTTTTTCGAGTACGGGTTTGTGTCGGTAAATAAAAAATCAAATGTATTCAAGTGGGGTTTTCTAGAAAGTATCAATAAGCTAGACCCATGCTTCGAGTTGTTTCATGCCATAAATAAACTCGAACACTCAAGAAATCCGTTGGACAGGCGGATTCACATCTCTTACAACCGACACAGTCCTCTGTTCTTGGAGCAGAAGCAATTTGCTTGGATTTACATCCATCCCAAGGTATCATTTCTAATACATCTGTGGGGCAGGCTCGGACACATTGAGTACACCCTATACATGTATCATAAATCTTTACTGAATGTGACATTAGATTTCTAATTTTTTTAACGTCATAAAGTTTCAATCTAGTAAATTTCTAAATGAATCATCATATATTTAGACACCAGACGAATCAATGATTTACCAGAAATTTTCTATTCAATTCTGGATCGACTCATGAGAAAAAACCAAGATACTTTAATTTTTTACGTTTTCGCAAACATGATCAGATAAGTTACGTATCTTATATGCCAACTTGAATTAATGAACATGAAAATTATATTCTATATGATTAATACTACTTATTCAACAAATTCGATTGATTGATACGGGTTGATTTTCTATTACGATAAATTGATGAAACAATAGCTGGTCCAATAGCTGCTTCAGCGGCTGCGATAGCTATAACAAAAATGGAAAAAATATTTCCTTTTAATTGGCGGCTATCAAAAAAATCAGAAAATGTTACGAAATTTAGATTAACTGCATTCAGTATAAGTTCAAGGCACATAAGGGCTCTAACCATATTTCGACTCGTGATCAATCCATAGATACCAATAGAAAATAAATAGGCACTCAAAACAAGTACATGTTCGAGCATCATTGACCAACTCCTTATCAATTTCGATTTATTTCAATATAAACAACAATTCAACATCAACAGATTGGATTGGCTAAAATAAGAATATCCCAAATACAAATCAAAGAAATATTTGGATAATAGATCAAATAAAAGAATTTATACATAAAAAATCTTTAAATAGAATTGAAGGAAAATAGATGTGATAACATAGACCAAAGTTTAATTTGGATTGCGATTACTAATTCTAAAGATTTTTTACTGACGAGCCACAGCAATCGCACCTATCAAAGCAACTAAAAGAATTATTGAAATGAATTCAAATGGAAGAAAAAAATCTGTTGATAAATGAATTCCAATTTGTTGACCATTACTTATCAAATCTTGTTCTATAATCTGATTTGTTCTTGTAGTCCAAATAATTCCATACCATGACGTATCTGGAAGAATAGTAATTAGTGAAACAAAAATACTTGTACAAACAAAATCAGTAACCCCGCTTCCAACAGTCCAAAGATTAAAATCTTTGTAATATTCTGAACCATTCATGAACATCACGGCAAATATAATTAAAACATTTATAGCTCCCACATAAATAAGGAGCTGTGCGGCAGCTACAAAATGAGAGTTTGATAAAATATAGAATAAAGATATACAAACAAGAACCAATCCCAACGAAAAGGCAGAATAAATTGGGTTGGTAAGTAATACCACTCCTAGACCTCCTAATATAAGACCTAATCCTAGAAAGACTAAAAGAAAATCATGAATTAGTCAGGCAAATCCATTGCAAGTAAAATAAGAAATAAAAAAAAAAATTGAAATGTTTTTTCATGACCTTATAGACCCGACCAGGAAAAATTTTATATAATAAGTTCTTAATTGAATTAAACCCTAAGGAGTGTAAATTAATTACTATATGTACAGCTATTCTACTAATCTCATCCTTTCTCAAAAAGGCATTCTAAATTTTTTTTTTAGAAATAATTATGGATAGAATTAAAGATATATTAATAGATTTTCAATCCAAATTAAGTCGCGACGCAATTATCATCAATCAATCAAATCAATAGTTGGAATTTGTAATTTTTGTAGTTATTGACCAAGAAAAATAAAAGAAAACCCATTTCATCCTTTCATCCTTTTAGATCAAAACAGAATTTGAGTTTAATAATTGTACTTTTTAATCAATCAAAGTGGTTTACCTATTTTTTTTTGAGTTGAATTCAAAATTGTTCGAATTGTATAATCGTCAACTACTGACATTGGTAAACGACCTAAAGCAATTTGATTATAATTCAATTCGTGACGATCATAAGTAGAAAGCTCATATTCTTCAGTCATCGATAAACAATTTGTCGGACAATACTCAACACAGTTGCCACAAAATATACAGATTCCGAAATCAATACTGTAATTAAGCAACCGTTTCTTTCGAATGTCAGTTTCCAATTTCCAATCAACAACAGGTAGATCTATAGGACATACACGAACACATACTTCACAAGCAATGCATTTATCAAATTCAAAATGAATTCGACCGCGGAAACGCTCCGATGTGATTAATTTTTCATAAGGATATTGAATAGTTACAGGTAAACGATTTGCATGAGATAAGGTAATCATAAAACCTTGACCAATGTACCTTGCAGCTCGTATGGTTTGTTGCCCATAATTCATGAACCCAGTTACCATGGGAAACATATCGTAAATATTTATGAATAATTTTATGTTTGTTTTTTTCTCTTGTTTGAAGACAAGTTAGGAATATAGAAAAATATTCTTTTATAGTGAAAGAAGTTGGAAAGAGGTTGTTAATAATAGATTACCGAGAGAAATAGGTAAAAGAAATTTCCATCAAAGATTTAAAAGTTGGTCCATTCTTAGTCTAGGTAAAGTCCATCTTGTTGTGATAGGAATGAACAAGAACAAATAAGTTTTAACCAATGTAATAAAGATACCAATTGTTGTTCCAAAGACTCCGCCTATTTTTTTTATTTCTAAAAGCTCAGGAACGAATATATACGGAATAGAGATATTCCAACCGCCCAAGTAAAGAACTGTTACAAATAATGAAGAAACTAATAAGTTTAGATAGGAAGCAATATAAAATAAACCAAATTTGATGCCCGAATATTCGGTTTGATAACCTGCTACTAATTCTTCTTCTGCTTCTGGTAAATCAAAGGCAATCTCTCACATTCTGCTAGAGAAGAAATAAAAAAAATGATAAATCCTATAGGTTGACGCCACAAATTCCACCCCCAAAAACCAGATTTTGATTGTGCCTCAACTATATCAACTGTACTTGAACTATTAGATAATCATAGTCGGTGATAACATCACTGTTCCCATCGCTATTACAGAACCGTACATGAAATTCTCACCTCATACGGCTCCTCGAAGGCCATAAATAAATTTAAGGATCAGATCAGATTATTTATTTTGATATATTTGTAGAATAGATAGGATCAAAATAAAATCTATCGACGTTCCAAAATTCGAGCAATGAAATTCTATCTGTTATAATACTAAAAAAATACTTCTGAATTGATCTCATCCTTTAATAATTTAAATTTTTCTTTCTTGAGTAATAACTTAAATCCTTCAATAAAATACTCTTTGTAAAAAGTAAAATATTCTTTGTAAAAATACCAATAGATATTTTCTATCGTTTTCGATTACGAAAAAGTTAGATATTCAGAATTATGACACGAATTCCATCTCTATGAATATCGATAAAAAAAGAACAAAAAGGATTGATTTTTTTTTTCTATTGTAATTAGATTCTTTTTTTTTTTTTCGTTCCTATTCTTCTTTCTGAAAAAAAAAAAAGAGAAAAGGGGATTAAAAAAAAGGAAAGGATTATTTCGTTCCTGATAGTTATTTCTTTAATCGGTGGGTAGGAGCATACTCTGGATCGGAATCATGGGGAGTACTGCCTAATCATTTCTACCAAGTTAAAGCCCCAATTAATATACTTTTTTATATTATACCGAAATATCTTTTTAGATAATTTTTTTAATCTCTCTTACTAATCCTTTGTGTATCTTGGTGTTCCTAACCATCCACTCATTTTTGCTTAATCACCTGTTAGCATTATGGTAATACATATAAATGATAGTGAAAACTCAATAAGGTTGATATTTTGGGCCCGCTTCAAGCCAGGATGACTAATCAACCAATCTTGGGGCAAACATTCTTCTTTTCTTATGTTTATTTCTGTTTTACTCTTGTACATAGGAAATGAGTCTCAATTTTTTTACTGCAAATGTAGAAGTTGTTTTCTTTCACTCATATAACTATCCAATTTAGTTCATCAACCCAAACGATGAATAAAAAATGAAGATATCTATTCAATTAATTTCGCCTTCTTCCTAAAAAGATAAAAAGAAAGGAATAGGGAAAAGTTTATATTTCAACAAATCACACGTAGAGATATGGATAACACACAAAGAGTTAATGGTATTTCATAACTAATCGATTGAGCAGCAGCTCGTAAACCACCCAAAAAGGAATATTTATTATTTGATCCATATCCTGACATAAGAAGTCCGATGGGAGCAATACTTGAAATGGCAATCCATAAAAAAACACCAATATTTAGATCAGTTAAAACAAGGTGATAGCCAAAAGGAATTACCGAATAGCTTAATAGAGTTGATATGACTGCTATGGATGGTCCGATACTGAATAAACGAATATCCCCCCTAGATGGAAAAAGATTCTCTTTGAAAAGTAGTTTTGTCCCATCCGCTAGAGCTTGAAGAACTCCTAAAGGACCGGCATATTCATGTCCAATACGTTGTTGTATCCCTGCAGATATTTCTCTTTCTAACCATACAATTACTAGTATGCCTATCGTGATTCCCAATACAAGAATAAAAATCGGGACAAACACCCATATAATTCCATAGACCTCGTTTAAGGATTCTAATCTAGAAACAGAATTGATAGCTTGTATATCTGTAGTATCAATTATCATTTCAACGATCAACTTCTCCCATAATGATATCTATACAACCTAGAATTGTCATAATATCAGCCAATTGCATTCTTTAAACTAATTCAGGAAGAATTTGCAAATTGATAAAACCCGGCGTACGTATTTTAAATCTCAACTTAAAACCGCTCTGATCTCCTATAAGAAATTTTCCCAATTCTCCTTTTGGGGCTTCGACTCTCACATAAAGTTCTTGTTTCAGTAATTCAAAAGTAGGAGAAGTTTTTACTAATGAATCGATATTCGAAATCGTTCCATTCCGAATCCCTTTCTCTATCAAAACGTCGGATTTCTAAATTCTCATAGGGCCCCCCCGGAATTCCTTCCAGAGCCTGTTGAATAATTTTTATAGATTCCATCATTTCACCAATTCGGACTAAATAACGAGCTAAGGAATCTCCTTCTTTTTGCCACTGGATTTCCCAATCAAATTCGTCGTAACACTCATAATGATCAACTTTACGAAGATCACATTGTACTCCGGAAGCTCGTAGCATAGGTCCCGATAAACCCCAATATTTTGCTTCCTCTGTACCAACAATACCTACTCCCTCAACTCGTTCTAAAAAAATAGGATTTCGCGTAATAAGTTTTTGATATTCAGTAACTCCTGTTAAAAAATAATCGCAAAAATCCAAACATTTATCTATCCAACCATGAGGTAGATCAGACGCTACTCCCCCGATACGAAAAAAATTATGCATCATTCTCATACCAGTGGCAGCTTCGAATAAATCATATACTAACTCTCTTTCTCTAAAAATATAGAAGAAAGGAGTCTGTGCACCTATATCTGCCATAAAGGGACCAAGCCATAACAAATGAGAAGCTATACGACTCAATTCCAACATAATTATTCTGATATAGCCAGCTCTTTTAGGCACTTGAATATTTCCTAACAGTTCTGGACCATTTACTGTTATTGCTTCTGTGAACATAGTAGCCAAATAATCCCAACGTGTTACATAGGGCAAATATTGTATAATTGTTCGATTTTCCGCAATTTTTTCCATTCCTCTGTGTAAATAACCTAATATTGGTTCACAGTCAATAACATCTTCCCCGTCTAGAGTAACGATGAGGCGAAGAACACCATGCATTGATGGGTGGTGGGGACCCATATTAACTATCATAAGGTCTTTTCGTGTAGCTGGTACATTCATAGGGTTTCCTTGATCCATTCGTCCATGAATTACTGAAAACAAAAATAAGTTCATCTCAAGATCTAATAAATCAAATAATTCAAAAAAACTCTTAAAATTAACGAGTTTTTGATTCCCGAATATCCAACAGGATAATTAATTCTTTATAACGTACTCTATTTTTCTTTGCTAAATAAGACAGGAGTCGTTGTCGTTTTCCTAGAATTTTTCGCAAACCTCTCTGAGATAAATAGTCTTTTCTATGCAATTCCAAATGTGAAGTAAGTCTTCGTATCTTATTAGTGAAACTTACTATTTGAAATTCAACAGATCCCTTGTTTTCGTCTTTTTCTTCTTGTGAAATAACTGAAATGAATGAATTTTTTACCATAAAACAAGCACTTCCCTTTTTAATTATTAATTATTAATTAAGTTTAAAATATTTTTTTATTGATCAGTAATAATAAAAAATTTATTAAATAAAATAATGTCAGTTCATTTTAATTTGGTATAAACAAAAATCTTTACTTTGTTAGTAATTCAAAATTTTTTTAAATACAATTTATCATTAATCAATCCAATTTTTTTTTTATTCTGTTATAGATACAAAAGGATGGTATATTTCTTCGCTTACAAAAGAGAAAAAAATTCTACTTAATATGAAAAGAAAAAAATTCCATTGATTCGTTTCTAGATCTAATTGATACATAATTGAATTCCATGTATCAGAATGGAATATGGAGTGGAAAAGAAAAAGAATGACGTACCCATCTCCTTGTTTTCATATACTAAATCAGATATGCTATGGGATATATGAAAAATGCACCCTTATCAAAATTTCAACCGCGGATATATATATATTCTTACCATACTGAACCGACTAGCATTATTAGTATCGAACCAATAACGATTCATACAAGCTAAATCTTCTAATCGAAAATTGGGCCAAAGAAAAAATTGTAATTTAATTAGTTTCTGTTTATCTCTCTCACAAGGGTTTCTTTTATCTAAAATGGGACTACAATTTTTATGTTATTACCATTGAAAATTTCTGTATTTATATGAATATCATTTTGATTTTTTAAATTGAAAAGAATTCTTAATTCTCTACGACGTTTAGGGGATAAAATATTTTCAGGAACAAGTAAATCATAATCATTTTTGTTTCTATTTCCAATTATACTTTGATGTCTTTCAATAGATTCTGTAAAATTCTTTTTATCAACATAAAAATTTTCTCTGTATTTTTGATTAATTTGTTGTTTGTTCTTATGAACTAATAGGATACCTACCATTTGATACAAAATAAATTGTCCATCATTTTTTACCGACAGACGAACAGGTTCGATAATCAATATTCCCTTTTTCATTAATTCCGTAAGAGTTAAATCCTTCTGAACCATCAGAATATTCAAACTTATTTCTTGCCTTTGAATAGAAGATATAATAATTTCTCGTGGATTTGTCAGTCTAAGCAGGAGACAATATACTTTGATATTATTGATTATTTTGTGATTTAAAGAACCATTCCATCTTAATTGAAAACATAAATACCGTTTTAGGAAGAAATCAAGTTCTACTTCCATATGACTTTTGTTTTGCTTTTTATTTCTATGTTTTTTCATATCTAATTCTATATAATCTTCTTCAATATCTTTTTCTTGATTTGCGAAAACTGACCCAAAGTCCTTGGTCTTGGATTCTTTTTCTTCGTGATTTTGATTCTCTAATTCAATAATTTTTTTCATTCGATGATATAGATATAAAAGATCGCTATTTTTCTTCCAGTTAATTTTATTATTTTTACTAACATTTTCATTTCTATGAAAATTGAAAAGAAAGAAATTGGATGGGTATCGCCCATGGTTTTATCTTATATTTGTTTTAAAGTATTACAAATTTTCAGAAAGAACCAAAGTTCAAAATTGGATATAAGACAATTTTTATTTCTTCAATCATTCCCATCCAATCAAAAAAAAAACCATTTTGATAGGATGAAATAACTACTACATCTTGGTGAATTGTAAGAAAAAAAAGATTTTTCTTATCAATTTTATCAATTATTTGATACTTATTAGTCCTAGTCTTAGTATTTTTTTTATCTTTGCTTCCGGTATCGATCCAGGACTCAATATCAACCTTCTTTCTAAGACAAAAATTGAGAATTCTCAAATCAAAATATTATCTAACCGCGCTATTCTCCATAAAAAAAATATCATCTTCCGCTAGATAATTATTGATTGAAATATCTTCAATCATTTCAAATAATTTGCTTTTTTTTGTGTTGTAATTATAAGAAATCTCTTGTTTATTATTTACTTGTAATGGTGATCCATAAATATATGAGTCCTTCTTATTTTCATAATTAATAGATTTATATGATAAAAGATTATATTTATAGTGTTTTTTAAAATTATCTTTTTGATTTGGTAATGAATCTGTCTCAAAATCATAATTTTTTGTGTGTAATGAAGTAATCAGTCTTTTCATATAAATTCCATTTGTTTAATTTTTTATTTTGAACCATATGGTGTTGATGTTGATTGATTATATTTCGCCATTTTTGTGGTGTTAATCTAGACCATCTAATCTGAGATAGATCGTATTTATATTGATAATGACTCCTTAACCAATTTTTCCATTGATTCATTACAGAATTTCTAAAATTTTTATTTTTTAATTCTGAATTAAATAGCCCTTGGGCTATAAAAAAATCCTTTATTTCATTCTTCAGAAAAAGGCTATGATATTCAAAGATAGATTTTAACTTATATAAGTTAATAATTTTGATTTGTGATAATTTGTAAAATACATAAGCTTGTGACAAGGAGGATATGTCACAAAAAATCTTTGAATTTTTATTAATAACAACAACATTACTATTATTACTATTACGTGACTTTTTTATAATCGAAATAAAGTGAATTGTATTTTGATTTGTTTTATCAATTTTTTTCTGATTTTCTTCATTATTGTAAATGTATTTAGTAATAATTTTTTTTGTTGATTTAAGAAAAAGCTGTGCATTGATCCTTGGAATATTAATGATACCTAAAAAGATATCTATGTATATCTTTTCAATCAAAATTTTTATAAAAAAATGGAATTTACGCGCTAATCGAACATTTCTTCTTTTTACTATCTGCGAAATATTTTTTGATGATTTTAATTTTTTAGCATTATAACTTATTTTGTTTTTGTTAGGACTAATATTTATTTCCGGGGTTCTCATTTTTTTTTCCTTTTCTTTTGTAATTTTTTCTATTTGATTTATGATTATCTTTCTTCTAGCAGAAAGATCTTTCATTTTTTTTTCTGTCAGTGAATAATTTGTCCAAGTCATAGATCGAATTGGGATGGATAATTTTTTAATCGTCTCATTATTGTTATTGATTATCGAATCTTTTTCTTTTTTAGGTTCATTCAATTCATATACTTCTCTAAATCCAGATAATAGAATTGGATTTCTTTTTGATTTTGAAAGGTTGTTTATTATTTCTTTTCGAAAAAAAATGTTTTTGATGATCCAGTTTTTTTTTTCTTTTAAGAAATTTAGAAAAAATTTTCTTCTTTCTTCTAAAATTGTTATAACTCGAAAACCATTTTTTTGCATTTTTCTAATTTTTTTTTCTAGTTTTTTAAAGATGGGTTCAAAAAGTGAAAGCCGTTTTCGGGGAGAACCAAAAGGAAGTTCAGCTTCCATTCCCAAAACTGTTAAAAAAAAAAAATCATTTTTTTGTACTTTTTTTTTCATTTTCGTTTGATCTTTATGAGAGAATTTTAACTTAGATTTGTACCAAGGTTTTAGACGAAAAGGAAATAGGATCTTTATTTGAATCCCGTCTATTAACCAGTTTTTCGGAAATTCTTTTTCTGATAATTGAACTCCATTATAGGTGCATTTAACATGCATTTCTCTACTCCAATCTTTTAAATCCTCGGACCATTCGGGAGTTTGAAAAAAAAGTATACGAATGATATTTTTAGTTATTATTAATGAAGGTAATATAATATATTTTCTAAGAATTGATTGGGTTACTAAAACACAACTTCTTATTATTTGAGCAAAAAGAATGCTATCCCAGGCTTCGGCTATTTCTATCCGAGCTTTTTCCTCTCTTTTGTTGTCTTCTCTTTTGTCCTCTTCTTTTTTCTTACTTTCTTTTGTTTTTTTCTTTGTATTTGAAATTGTGAATTCTGCGTTTTTATACATCAATTTATAAACATTGTTTTTATCAGTTCGGAAATATCAAAAGAAAAAAAAAGAGATTTGTCTATTCTGTCCAAAAAAAGAGGAGAATGCACATTTGCTTGAAACAGTTCCCAAATAGCTATTTTGCGTCTTTGTGCGCGCACGGATCCTTTTATTATGTCTCGGCGAAAATCCGATTGTTGTGAATAACGTATCAAAGTCACTTCTTCTATTTGATCAGAATTCGTTGTATCTTTGGTATTATTATAAGTATCTGTATTTTTTTTATTATCAGTAAAAATCACTACCCGTTTGGCTTTTCGTGAACGAATTTCATAATCTTCCGACATGTTTTCTTCATTTTCTCCCTCTTGTTGTTCCAAATCGTCAATTAATTTGTATGACCATCGAGGAACTTGTTTACTTATTTCTTTTATTCCAGTAGAATTTTTTATAATTGTTTTATTTTTTGGATTCGCTATAACTGTATGAAATAAAAATTTTAAAATTTTTATTCGATTTTCTAAATACATTTTTTCTTCTTTGTGATCTGGAAATAAGGGAAGTTCCTTAAAATTTAAACTTGATCTTGATTTTCCAACAAATTCATTAATTAAGTTTAAGAAATAAGCATTTTCTATTGAAAATGCTTTTCTATTAAATCCATCTGTTTTTGATTCAAATTCTTGATAATTAGTAATAAGAAGAATAAGATGAATTTTATTTATCCAAAGCATCTCTATTGAATTTTTTATGGAAGTTTTATTTAGGAGTGAGGGTGAAAAAAAAAATTGGATTTTCCCGCGGC